>NC_088343.1:9625000-9925000 GCF_036884655.1 Musa acuminata AAA Group | reverse complement strand
TCTCAGCAATAACTTTTGAGTCACGTTGCAATCCCTTGACAACTTTTGAACTTCTCCTGGAAAGTGTATCAGAACCAACACCTGCAGAATGCCTTCTCTCCTTTTTCCCTGGAACTTTAGACTTATCTCTTTTGTAATTTAAAGGCAATGATTCAGGTATATCAGGCTTCTCATCATTATCAATATTTGTCTGTTCTTTAACCTGGGCTGACGATTCTGGACACATTACAAATAAGAAACAGAGGAACTCCAAGTGTAAGATGCTTATAATAGTAATTCTAAATAAGAATGAAATGTGAAGCAAAGAGAACAGGAAATAGACAACAAAAATAAGTATAATATGCACATGTAAGTATCCGTGCAGATGCTTACACAATAGACTAACATAATAAAGATGAGAAGTAAAAACATTTCCTACACATGTCAAGCAGGATAGGCAAAGTTGATCACCAATCATCAAAAAAGAAAAATCATATCTGATCTAGTACCTCAGAGTTTGCATGACTTCATACTTACGAAATTATTAGCAAAATTTCTGAGCAAGAACGAAGATGCTTGTGCCATGAACATGAGAATGAACACAGGCAAAAGCCTGCCATGTTACATGACTTTCTGAATTCAACAATTGGTAGCAAGCTTCTAAGTAAGAACCAAGATCCATTGACCATTCCCATGCCAGTGAACACAAGCACAAATGTCTACCACATTATGCGATTCACATAATATAGTGGTGCATTATAATTCCATAGCTGCAGTCTGACATGTGTTAGTCCACATTTAGTATAGCGGCACATAGTATTCCGCCACTGCATTCAGTACATTAATCCTTGCTTCCAGCATTGTATTACCCTAGTCTTAGGCACATATAACTGTGAGATCCCGAATGCAAAGTAGGCCAAATAATTAAAAAAAAACAGCTCATAAATGGTTAAAATGATGAATATTTGGGCCAAGGCAGAAAAAGATAGAGCAGGGTGTATTGTCTACTGGGTTTAGAGTTTAGACTCTATTTATCGTCAAAGCCACAAAGAATAATTTTAAATCATTTGAAGGATAAAGGGATGAGTGATGGGTCATTTGTTTTCCTCTTTGATGATCCACATTTTACCACTTCCTTTGTATTGAGCAGGATGAGGAGCACATGAGGTTCTAAAGTTGAAATGATTTATGCAGCACTTGTAGATGTTGATCCTGGATTGAGTTTTATATTATGATTATGCATCATATAGTAGTTAAACATAATAAATAGTTCACGTGGAAAATAAAAGGCACTATAGTTGTTATTAAAAGTTTAAAACTACAAAGGTACCCTGTGAAAATAATTCTACAAAGTATGGCATTAAAACTAAATTGTCATTGCATATATAACTAGAAGCATAATGTTTTCAGTACGCCATCAAGTGATTTCATCTGAAAATTTTTAAGATCAGTCATCCACTAAGTAATATTTGCTCCTGGGCATAAAAAAAAACAAGTTGGCTAACATTCTTAACACAAATTGTTCATAGGTGGTAACTTAAATGACCCATGTTGGTTTTAACTTAACCTAGATTCAGGAAAACATCTATGCAACAAAATAGAAGTCTATAGTTATGGCAAATCTCTGAAATATGTCTTACAGGTACAGACTCTCAATTGGTATAAAGTACAAAAAAACATTGGCAAGTGATATACAAACTATATTTTGACCTCTGTACTACGGCATTGAACATGAAAACGGGCTCAATTAAAAGGCAAATTCCAATAGTTGCATGGAGATACCATGCTTGAGTATAGCCTGGGATTAGAAGTCTAACTCTCTAGCTCAAACCAATTTAAGAACTAATCTTTGTTGAAGAGAAGCAAATACCATCCTTGGTCACATCTACCAATCGAACAAGAAGAGAAGAAATTATAATTGTAGGGAACTTTCAACAGTAACACCTTTGTGTATGTAAACTCCAGTACAACTCCACACTGTTGTCGAGAACATGTAGGAAACAGACAATAACATATAAAAGTTCTTTTTGAAGTAAAGTTATGGAGACAATTATTTTTACATGATTCAAAAGTAATAGATCATAGTGTAAACATGAACATAAGAATTATAATGCTTGATTTCTCCGACAATCATATCTAGAGAAAATGAACAAAAAAATAATACAGGTAAAAAAACTAACCGGACTCAACAGCAGATGAAGGCAGCAAGATATTAACAGACAAATCTGCTAGTGTCTGCAAAGCATCCAGGGCAGAATTCTCATCTATAAAGTAAAACCAATATGGTGAACAACCATGTCCAAATAACATTCATCCGATATAAATATAATATAAATAACAATGAAAATGAAAAATCAGTATTTTTTTAAAATTTATTAGTGCCACAAAGACAGAAAAGAAGCTTCATAACCACTGTCTGATGGCTTTGTATTAAAAGACAGATGATAAGTAAAAGAAATGACTTTATATTAAAAGCCTTGGCAAGGATACTACAAGATACAAATTCCTGAATCCTTATACTGCACCAGAAGTAGGTTTTGACTTCTCTCATTTTATTATAAGGACAAAAAAGGTTGAAAACTTTTAAACCCATAATAATAAAATAATAAATGCAGTCATATGCATGTCATATGCATGTCAACATTGTATTGATAATTGAGAAGGATCACTCAAAAGATCACATGGCTAACATAAAGGCTTCATAATCACTATCAGAGGGCTGAAACAAAACCAACTTGTTGTCAAATGTTTTGCAACAACTTTTCAAGATGAACCATCTTGAAAATATATATATGTGTGTATACATGCATCAGATAATCACTAGATGCAGAACACAAGTAATTTGGTGCAGCATGTAGAAGTACAAAAGTAATATTTCTTACTGCTAGGTACCATAAAGACATTAAATCATCAGGTAGATATTAATTGCAAATTCTAGTTAATCAAGCTAACAAAACAATTAATGTGAACATGATCATAGCCATAAATCCATCAAGGAAAATGTAAAAGCTAAGACCATTGACAATCATGAAAAATTAGAAGGGTACAGCAAAGACAATCTGAAGCAAACCTCCAAAAAATAGTTGCCGGCTTCTTTTCCTTGAACCATTGGATCCACGAGCAGCTTTATTGTCTCTAACCTCCAAGTCATTTTCATCTTTAATTTTTCGGACACTTGATCCTTCTTCAGTACCACTACATGCTTCTCTATCATCATCAATTTGGAAGTTTTCAGTATCAAAAGTTTTTTGTCTCTTTCCTTGGCGCTTCTTCATTCTTTTTGGAGCTTCAACTGCTCCAGCACCTTCTTTAACATCTCTAGCAAATACTCCATTCTCAGCTTCCCTACTTCCTAGACTAGCTTCATGGCAATCATCATCCATTTGAATGATTAACTTTGATCTGTCTGTCTCCTGTTCGACGCTCTAGATGTGACAGGAAGAGTGTTTCAATAAAGATGGCAAAACCAAAGCAACAAGATTAAAAGAATCACAGAATTACCTTTTGTTCACTGCTTCTAACAGGAGAAGACCTCACGTGATCAACTCCGCTTCCAGGTGTTCGAGAAATCTGCGGTGAGCCACCTCTTTGCAGAACCTCTGCTAAAGCCAATGCTGCTACGTGAGCACCTTCGTCATCAACAGCATTAACCTCTGACTTTGAAGACTGTTTATTTAAGCATGTTGCTTTTTCCTTGTCATATTTGCTATACATATTTGAAACAGGGATGCGAGGAGTCCTTTTCCCGACAGCACGAGGTTGATTCCCCGAAAATAAATCTGGTAAAGTTTCAGAATCAATTTTATTCATATGAAGAAAAAGCAATTTTATTCAATATGAAGAAAAAAATCACCCACATGCTCACAGTCACACAAGAAAACAAGAACAGAAACCCTTGGCTACTTGTCAATAAACAGATGCAGCAGCACAACCATCCAAGATAGATCTACATGTTCCATGAGCCCCCTTCCCATTAGAACAGATGATAAATGCTGATTTTGATCTTGCTATTGACATGTAATTCTGATAAAGCAGACAAGGAAGTATATGGTTCATATCATGGTTTGCAGAACCGGTCCGTACCGCCCGGTACGGGCGGTACATACCAGTCCGACAGGCTTCAGGTACTGTAGCAGTACTGTATGCTACAGTACTCAGCACGCCTGAATATACCGCTCGGTACACCTGAGTGTGTACCGAGCCCAGGTCGAAACTCCGGTACGATATAGTATTGCAAACCTTGGTTCATATAGCTGGCAGAAGAAGCACCTAGAAAAGCAAACCAATGATCCTACAAAAAAAAAATTCTCCTCCAATGAGGATCTCTTACGGAGCCCATAGGCGCTCACATGGCCTCATACTGGAATCTACATATAAGGTTTAATAGAGAGCCACATCAGAAGATATTTTTTGAAGGGAAGCAAAAACAATATTTGCCACCAAAAGACATTCTATTTTCATATTACTTTGTCCTTTCCTTCATCAACCCTTCTCTCTATCCACCCCATCGATTATGTCATTTTGTTTAGCAGATGAAAAAGCTAGATATGTAGGGATGGAGTTGGATAGGAAACCCATCAACCCCTCTCTCCATCCTTCTCTATGTCCATCTCATCAATTATGTCATCTTATTTAGAAGCTGAAAAAGCTAGATGTGTATGGATGGAGTTGGATATGAAACCATTGACAGGACTCCAGTGCCCCTATCTTCTTTTTATTCTTTTACAACTTTTGATAGTTGTCTTCTTTTTTTACTTTATTTCCATCCATGCTCCTTTCTATCTCCCTTTTTTTCTCTCGAAATCTCTCCATTCCCTACTCCTCCCCTCCACCCTGCTGCATCATCAGGTTTCCTCCACTTTTCCTCCTCCCTTCTACTCTCCCTCCTACTTTTGGTACGTGCCAACCAACATTGTCAGATCATATGTTGGTATACTGGCATATATCAGACCCATACCGGTTTGACCAGGAGCCAATCCGACTCTCAGACCGAAACTTGAAACCTCGAGCAAACTAAATCTTTATCAAGCTCTTTGTCTTCTTGCTGCTCATCAAAGTGTCATTTTGCCTCCACTTCTCCCATTCTATCTAATTTTGCCCATGCCAAAGTCGTCGACCGAGTAGAGGAGAGCTCACCAGTAGACGTCAGGAATTACAGGTCTCACAAAGATGTGGAATTTAGTTGTAAAGATTTGTTCCTTCAAGGGCTGAGTTTTGTTAGAATATTAGGATGCATTGTTCTTGTTTTCTCATGATAGGTTGGTCAAAGAACCAATCTTGGAGGTTTTTGTTGAATATTCATATTTATGCAGTGTTGATACATTGGAACTTTGGATAAGAACAAAACATGTCTCTTTTCAGATTATATTAGATGAAAGTTCTTCTGGTGGTTGTGATATATCTTGATGAGAGACATGATTGACCAAAGATGAAGCTGCAAACCAGTGTCATGCGGTTATTCAAACAGGTCCTTTAAAGATATGAGGTGCCAAAAAACAAGGGCAAAACAACAGTGACCATTGAGTCTGACTGAATGCGCAGACTGTTTGACACATGATCAAAACCATCAGGGGGATTCACATCCTATTTCAGATTTTTTTTTTCTTTTGAAAGAAAAATGGAAATGGGCATAAGGTAGGGTATTTTTTTTATATACTTTTGGATATCTCAGAACAACTTAGTGGTGATCTGATGGACAATTTTACAGGGTAGAATATATTTTAGTAAGTAAACAGTATACACCAACATGAACTAAGATTAACACAAGATTACCAAAAATCAATAATCTTGATGGAAAAAAGTGCACATAGCAGCTTTTGACAAATACGATAAAAAAGAAAAAGAAGGTCGAAATGCTTTTAAAAAATGATCTTATCAGAATGGCGAGAAAAATATCTTGATGATCAGTGATTGCAAAAGGCGCTCGGGCGCTTGCCTAGGCGCTCGGGCGAGGCGAGGCGAGGCCCGAGCGCCTCGCTAATGTCCCAGGCGGCGCGCTTCAAACAGGCGCCGCCTGGGCGCTCGCCCGAGCCCAGGCGCTGGGTGCTTCGGGCAAGCGCCTGGGTAAACCAAGGCGACCGAACCAGAATTTTAGGTCTGGTTCGGTCCTGGTTCGGTTGTTAGTTGGTTCAATCGAACCAACTAAACCGATATAACCCCAACCCCAACCCTAACCCAACACTAACCTGCTGCCGCTGCCGCTCTCGATCCTGATCCTGATCCCGATCGCGATCTCGTCGCTCGCTGCCGCTGCTCGCGCCTCCCGCGAGCCTTCCCGCTGCTCGCGACTCCTGCGAGCCCTCCCGCTGCTCGCGCCTCCTGCGAGCCCTCCCGCTGCTCGCGCCTCCCGCGAGCCCTCTCGCTGCTCGCGTCTCCTGCGAGCCTTCCCGCTGCTCGCACCTCCCTAGAGCCCTCCCGCTGCTCACGCCGCGAGCCCTCCCGCTGCTCGCGCCTCCCGCGAGCCCTCTCGCCTCCTACGAGCCCTCCCGCGAGCCTTCCCGCTGCTCGCGCCTCCCTTGAGGCCTCCCGCTGCTCGCACCTTCCGCTCTCTTTCCCTTTCCCGCTGCCGCTGGCGCCGCCGCTCGCCGCTGCTTCCTCGTTTCTCCATCAGGCTCAGTATACTCTTAATATTAAGTTTATTTGAATTTTGAAATGATTAATTTTCTGTTAATAGATTAATAATATATTATTTTGATTTTAATGTTGTTAATTTTTATTTATTTGAAATTATTGTTATAATTATATTATATATTTTTATAATTTAGATAATTTTAAATAATTATATTATATATTTTTATAATTTAGCGCATTGCTTCGCTCGGGCGAGCGCCTGGGCGAGCGCCTAGCGCCTCGGGCGTTTGTGGACCTTGACGCCTTTTGGCGCCTAGCGCTTTTTAAATCACTGTTGATGATGACATATGCTCACAGACACCCACTAGTGTTCATGCATTCATATGCACACACAAACAAAGGAAGAGGGTAATCACTCCATCCATCAAACGAAGGGAAGAAAATAGGGAAGGCAGCAAGAACAATAATCTGGGACCATGATGAAACAAAGAAGAGGTTGGTTAAACAATTATAGTTAAAAAGCTAAAAATCCTTACAAAATCATTTTATAAATGATAAAAGAAACTCAAAAGATTCATCTAGCATAACAAACCCTATATACTAAGTTATCCTAATAACGGTTGCTTAGAGAATTCAGAGAATCAAAATGTGGAGGATCAGAGTACAGCACAGAAGGCAACAAAACAAAGCAATTGAATAATGAGAAGAAGTATCTTGTAATAATATTTTTATAAAACTAGACCCCCTTGGTGGTGGAGAATTCTTGGTCTAACATATGGTCACTTTATCAATACTTTCTTCGAACAAAATGCACATTAAAACTCCATTTCAATTAAATTGCAGGCACTCCATTGCTAGAGCAAATACAATTGCCAAATGACATAGAAAATAGTGCTGAAAGCACGTACCTCCAGAACGCTTCTTCTTCAACAAAGATAGGCATCCATATCTTGATGAAACTGACTGATATTGTGACTGATCAGGAGAGCACCCATCAGAACCCTTGGGCATAAGTCGAAATTTCCCCCGACCACGCTTTTGAGGTTTTTGATATGTTTTTTCCACATCGTTACTTTCTCGATCACTATCACTTCCTTCCTGCGAGTTGATGGTTCCTAGCTTTAGACTTATAGACTATAGACTTCCAACCAACTAAATGCACAATCAGAAGTAAAAGCAAAAATTAAGAACTCAAAAGACATGACAAGAGATGCTTTTCATTTGGATGTTAGCATGGTTAACTAATTTATAATACAAGTGCACAACAACAACAAAGTCATAAAATCTAAACTATTTGGGTTGAATACATGCAGAGATATGTAAAGAGGCATATGCTTAGTTAAGTTGAAAGTATTTACATATTTGTTAAGTTAATAATCATTTCATCTCTTCTAACTAACACATTTGTTGATCTTCTAAGCACATGACTATATCATCTGAAACAATTATACTTTGTTTATCTAATCAATAGCTAATTGTTCATGAATGAAAAAATTCTATCTATATTTTCTAGTAACTCCACATCTATCTCAACATTTTCATCTCAGCAACACAAACAAACTCTCCATACGATGTTTCTTAACTGCCCAACAATCAAATCCATAACCTTCATGTTGATATTCCGAGTATAAAACCAAATTTATTTTTAGAGATGTTTATTTCAAATCTTATCCTTCATTCAATTACTCTTTCCTAAAACTTTTATTTAAGAAATAAATGATATTTAAGAAGTTGATTAACTAATTTGTAGTAGTAAATAATATTTAAGAAGTTGAGAAAATTATAAAAGAATCCAAACAAGAAAAACGTTACTATGTAGCTAAATGCACAACTACAAGATGTAGCAACCACAATATTAGACTGTCCATTAGTTAGGCACCAAGACAAAAAAATTAAACTGGAGAAACAAAGATTGAACGATGGAGCAAAAATATGAGACACTAACTAGAAATATTGTAGCTTCCATGTGATACTTTTTTTTCCTAATAACCAAACCAATAGTTGTATCCAAAAAAATAGAAGGGAACAACAATCAACATGCAAGTAATACATGTTTATAAGATAATCCTGCAAAAGTAATCACTTGTACTGAGATGAGCAATTCAAAAGTTCAATTTTCATTCAAGTTATTGTATGGAAGCATTACAATGTCTAGAAGCTCCAAGAATTCACAATGTCTTCACTGGTTTATAACAAAAAAGTCAACAAAAATTTGAAATAGTATCAGGTTTCGACTAATTTCATACAAAACCTCGGTGACAGTGACAGAACTCTTCATGTTTAATTCACATGCTGAAGAAATTTTGAATCTTGTTATGAACTGCAGTAACGGTATGCACCCTAAAAGATCTAAACTTCATGATAATACTAGTAGGAACAGTAATATCTGGATTAAAGCAGAGACAGAACTCTAGGACAGAATATAACTACAACAAGCGCCAATTGCCAACAAAAATGTCTGAAGTTGTTCTGTAGAATTTCGTTGCTTCAGCTTTCTGTAAGATTGCACTTTTTCGTGGAAAAAAATAATTAGTTACCAAAGAAGAATCAAGTTTTCGATTAAAGGGTCAACTTCAACAGTTACTCCTTTCATGATCAGTGTAGTTAAGACATGCATATGAACTCATGCCAGTTTTTCAGTAGAGTTGATCACTTTCCAGAGGCTTTGTCCAAAAAGACCATTCTTCTTAATCACTAGTACAATTTGACATCATATGATTATTTTGAACTTATTTCTTTTGTTTTGGGGGCATAAAAACCTAGAACAACTTTCATTTATGAATTTTTTTTCCTGGATCAAATAAGTCCTTGATTAAACAATAAGAATCATCAGCATCACTGGTACCAGAAAACTGGAGACAAAACTCAATCTCCAATCTCACCAGAATGTTGTAGTGATCGGTCATCATTGCAATTAACCCAGCTACAGTAGCTGTTCCTTCAGGAAGAGATAAATATGCCTGAAAAATCATAAGAATTTTTTGTTAGTCACAAAATTATTATGAAGTTTACTCTATGCTCTATGCCTAACCATAAACAAAAATTACTATGAGGTTCATTATTTTGCTTTTTGCATATCCATAAACGATTCATAAAACATCAAAGATCTAAATCAAGGAAATACATACAAGGTGTTAGGGAGCCTGGCCCTGTATATCTACTGCATTGCATCAATCAGTGCAATCCAGGTTGTGGGTGACTGGTACATGGACTGAGCAATTTAGCCTGTATATCTAAATGCCCACCTCAGATAAAACTAACAAGTCCAATACAAATCACAGAAAAATTGCCACCGGTACATCTCTCTGAAAAAAAGCTTTATAACCCATAACTGTTGTGCTTATGGTGATAACTATACTATGGAACACTCGGTTTATTTTGAGTGTTCCATAGTGAAAATGCTCCATGATTGTTAGATATGGAACTTCTTTTCTTGTACTAGGTAATCAAGGATATGATTTGTTATGAATCTTCCAATATTTAATACCATGATTCCTCCAATCATGTATATCGACCTAATTGATGATTAGAGGACAATGTATACAACCGCATCGATCTGCAACTACATATATGTCAATGAATTACTCTATCTAGAGATATCAGAGAGTGCAGACTCACATGTCTCTAATGAACAGATTAAACAGTTGAAGAACTTTGTGAACTCAAGAAATACAATGTAAAACAACAAGCATGTGAAGTTGAGAAGGTTGACAAAGGAATGTAATGGATGCGGGAATCAGATAAAGGACCAGCATAGCAACATATCAGAGAAAACATGATACCTCATCTACAGAATTATTTTTCATGTCTGGTTCAACATAATAAACTTATAATTATCACTAAAACTGTATGCATCAAGTTGCTTGGATAGGCAACTTAAAAGCAAATTGGATTTTTAAGAAACTCAAATACATGATGACTCTCCAACAATATGACATAGAGAATCGGTAAAAAGACTCACTTTATTCATGTTGTAAAGAGCTTCCACCGTTTCTGATGATCTATTACGCAAGGTACCAGCAACCTACAAATTCAGGAAGATTTAAAATATTTACAAAGTTGCATATTGATTTCCAAACTTATTATCTTAATAAGACCAAGTCACATCTTACATATCACATATATATTACGTTTTTCAAGTGCAAGACATTGCACTTCTCTTTCCCTTTTGTTTAGGAGAGGACAAAAAAGCAATCATACCTTTCTCCAATCTTTCCCATATTTGCGGTAAGCTTCATAGAATCGCTCAATTTCTTCTTTGCTCCACTGAGAACCTAGCATGTCAGACAATTTCCTCTTCTGCATAGTTAGGACACCAGATGTTTTAAACCAAGAACCAGAATATAGCTAGAAAAGTATAACACATCCTTAGAGTTTCCTATAATTCTACACCTAAGAAATAAAAAACACCAATATGCTTGAGTCCAAGTGAATAATATTCAAATGTGACCGAACAAGTTCATTTTCCTCGAATGTTAACTAGCCTTCGGTATTACATATAGGATCCCTGTTTTTGCACAGTTCTGTGATCACTAAAGTTCACAACCTACGGAGAGAAATGATGGCATGTTTATAGATGCTCAAAAATCTGATTTCTCCACTAGTAGAGCTTTCTGACTTGAAATTTCTTTCTTGCATGGGTAGGTGATGGGAACTTAAATTTCGCCTCAGGTATAATCAAAGAACAAGGGCCACAGGTTTAACTGTGGAATGGATTGTTTTAACAACTTCATCTGGCACATGAACTCAATTGACTTATCCCTCACAACTGGACTGGAAGTAATATGAGAGAATAACGAAGAAAGTTGTCCAAACTGAACCGCTTCTTTATTGTTTGGGAATCTTTACAAGCATATGAAATAATGAATGACTTTGAGGACCATAAATTGATTGGAAACTCGATGCACTATTACTCAATGCGATAGAAAGTGATGAACTAAAGTATAAGTTGATAAAATAAGAACTTACTCGTGTTCGACTTTTCTTTGGAGGTGTCTCATCCTTCTCAGACCAGTCTTCAAAAACTTTAGCAAATCGCTTGTTCACATTTCTCAGTTTTCTGGTTGAAGCCATAAAGATTTCTTTTATATTGCCTGTGTCTGATAAATGCATGGAAAAACATCAGTGGATGCTCATCGAGAAGGTTCATTTTTATCACCCCAAATAAACAGGCAGTGCACTACATAAAACATCATTTACAACCTAAAGAAAAGACAAAGGCTGACCATTTGATAAAGCTACACATTCTAAATCGAAACAAAGTTTTAGATGAATAGAGAGATAGAAAACATTGACAATAGATAGAGGAGTGAAACAAGAGTAGCATGGAGGTCATCCACCATCGTGTTCCGATTCGTTCCGATTCAAATAATCCGACAATTCATATCACAGATTTAAGAGCACATGGATCTCATGTAAGAGCCAGTCCCTCGATATATAGTTTGTGGGAAAATTTACTTCGGACATATAATGTTAACTAAAATGAGAGTCGAAAGTTCGTTCCTAATATCTCCACGGAAGATAAGGTGATGAATGTACTGCAGCGATAAGGTGATGAATGATGCATAGAAGAGACCCGCCTTCGAAGCTAAGATCCTAATATCTCCACAGGTATGCCAACCGAACTATCAAGAAGCAACAAACAAACTATCTGGGCAAGACAGGTCCGGAAAAATGAACATCCACAAATGAGCGTATGAAATGACCGACGATGACTCTAGAACAGTTCAAGATCATCAAAAATAGATCTCAGACGAATCTTTCCTAAAGTATATAGAGAGCAAGCATATTTTGATGATCGGCGAGGTACGGTGTCCTGAACGAAACATGCATTATCAAAGAGATTGATCTCAAACAAGACTTTGCCGAACTGATCTATCTTGAACTGAGATTACCCAAAGAATTCTATAGCCAAAACGTCCGGAAGAACCAGAAAGAAAAGGATACAAACCCTTCTACAAACGAAAGAAAAAAGAATTGGTTCAGTGGCAGCGAGCCGAACATCCAAAAAGGTTAGGGGAAAGGAAGAAGGGGTCGCTTCGGCACCAATTAAGACTTGTGAGGCACGATCTGAAGGGAGAACTTGCGAAGGACGAAATCAAAAGGAGAAACTTGGCTTGTCCTTCGATTCGGAGGACGAGAACCACAAGATCGGGCGACCAAATTTGATAAAATCCCGGGCGTACCTGGAAAGAAAGAGGAAGCGGAGAATCTCGACGAACTCGAGAGTGATGCGAGCGTCGACCTCCTCCTCCGGCGATCGAAGACGAGCGCGACTCCTTTTGCTTTTCTTTGTTTCTGTTTGATGGAATCGGCGGGTGCGAGAGAGAGAGAGAGAGGGGTAAAGAAAGAGGGACGAGGAATCGGCAGTATGATGAGCTTTAAGATCCGCGCTCGGAGATCTGCGCATTGGAAAGATCTGCTTCTGCTGCTGCCGCTGCCTGCCACTTCGCAGGCGATTCGAAACAAAATAAACTTTTGCACGAGTAGAATTAATACCCTTTATTCCTACCTATACTATGATTGGACAAAATGGTGTGGTCCACCACAGGTTTAAGTTTCCTTTCAATAGCGTAATGGATAAGAGAAGGTGTACGAAAGCAACGGGTAGGCATATGTAAAAAGGGCACGCGATTTTGAATGGCCAGCCCACGATGGCCGCGGTAAAGGTTTGCGCTCGATTTGGCTGAGAGGGCCGAAAGAACACGAGATGGGTATTCTTGAAAATTTAATGCCTTAATTACACTACAGTTTCATATGAGCCACTCGATTTTGGTTAATAGCAGAGCAAACTGGTGAAATCAAGTTGCGTAGTGGCACTCCAATTAAGATAGCGGAAACGTGGAACGAAAAATAGAATTAAATTGAAGATGAGAAGTAAAGGGAAGAGATTGATATGAGGAAGCAATTGGGGAAGAACAAGTTCGATGATAAGGAAAAAATAAAAACAACAAACAATCTTTTCCTTTTCATATTTTGAATTATAATATTAGTTAGACCCATATAAGTCCAATACAAAGTGAAAGAGATAGCAGAAGTAAATAAGTAAATGAACGAGGATAAAATAAGGATAAGAAGAAAGAGTAAAATAAGAAGATAGAAGAAATAAGAGAATAAGAATACATAAGGATAAGAAGATGATGATTAATAAGAAGAAGGTATTTACATATATTTACAAAGATGTAACTTAATAATATTTTAAAAATTAAAATAGTGTTGTAAATAGTAAAATGATAGCTGTAAATAGTTAAAAAAAAAGAGGGGGGGGGGGGGGGGGAGAAGAGGAGTTCAAAATAAAAATATATATCTTAGATATTAACAATCAAATAAATAACCATGATAACTCTGATTTCATAAAATAAAATTCTTTATCATATGAGAATAATTATATATTTTGAGTTAACTGATTTTGAGTTAACCTTAACTCGAGTACAAATCTCATTATATGTTTTCTTATGTAAATTCAGATAATTTATTTTGTCCTTTCTTCTTGACTCTAAAAAAGAAACACATTATTATCTCCTCATATCTTACTCTCACACTAAAATCGATAAATACTTTTTATAATTTATTTCTTGAATAAACATTTTTTCTATATAATGATTCATTATAGTTATGATAAATTCAAAAATACACTATACTCATATATTTAAAAACACATACTCGAATGCTCTATTAATTTGATATATCGACCATACCAACCCTCAATAGGATTGATATTGGCGCATCATGTATTAACACTAAATAGTTTAACTTTTTATGTATAAGTAATACTCAAATAGTCTTGCATAACTACTAATACAAATTAATTATCACTTGCTCCCACTCTATTAATTACCAGAGCAAAAAGCATAATATTTTACACGATATATTATATTCAATTATATGTTCTCTAAATCATTTGCATTCCTTAATTTTTTTTAGACACTAACTTAAGCATTCGTCAAGTCGAATGACCATTTGTCGAGCACTCTTTCGATAAAATTTTTGTAATACATCACAAAATATGATCATCTCTTAACACCAAGCTGGTGACATTATCTCTTAAGAACACTATCAAATGAAAAATATTAATAATTTTGAATTAGGAATGGACCTACCTCCCATCTTTAGGTCACCATATGCACTTAATACACTATCTATAATATCAACAACTTCTTGAAAGGGAGACAAATTGTTCCCTTATCTTTTTCTTCTTCCATCGTAATTATTTATTTATGATATTAGTATTTTTTTGGAATGTTTAATAAATTTGGAAAGGAAGACAAATTTGGAATACATTTGTATTTTTTAAACACAACAAAAGAAAGGGATCCGGATGGATGTATAGTTATCAAATGCTTTGAATGTTTAATAAATAATAGATATTTTTTTAAATATACATTAGCATAATATTGCTTGATAAAATTTATATTTCAAAACTTCATTCAATATTTTGTGATAAATTTACCATTTTAATATTTTTAACTTTTATTTAAAAAGAATATAATATTTTTTATTTTTAAATTAGTAAGTAATAAATAAATAAAAGTAATAATATTATAATTTTTTTATAAAAATATAATACATAATAAATAAAATAAAATAAATATAAAAATTAAAAAAAATATTTTAGGAATATAAATCATATTCGTCTCTCATTAAATAATTTTGGATATGTTATAGTATACATAAAGTCATAGGATACTATCAGAATTTAAAAACTTGTACTAGTATCCCACAAATGAGAAAATAGGAGTGCTATATAAAGTAATATCCATATTTAAGTATTTTCAGTGCAACATCCAGATACAATTTGGAAAAAAATTATGAAACATTTATAGATATATTTCTTGTTATATATATATATATATTTATATTTATAGAAAAATAAAATTCGAAGTCTCTGGCGATTATTGCGGGCGGTTGTTATTTACCTTCGTATACGCTAACCATATCCTTTCGGGGAGATTCTAATCCCTCGCCGCTGTGGTCCCCATGTTATCTTTCGAATCAGTTACAAGATTTGGTGCGTGGAAAAAAATATATAAAAAGATAAAAGAATGTTGATTTGGTGCAAACGCGTTCGGTCCACCAAATCATCAATACTTCAACATCTCGAAAATTCTGCAAATTTATGTAATAAATATTTTTTTGTAAACAAAATAATAAAGACGAAATTATAAAATGAGACCCAAAATATTATAAATTTATTACAAGTTCTATGATCGTAATAAAAATATTAATCAATGACAATCATAATTATTAATCATTAAGTTTCTATTGACGGTATTAATGGACACAATATTCGGAGGTTCTTAAAAATCGAAGTGTGTGTGTATATATATATATTCACATTAAAATTTGAAGAGATAAATATGATATTTCTACCCTTTACAAGGACTGATATGCAAAATAACCATTGTAAACGATCACTCGTTTTAATCCAGAGACCACTTGCGTGCTGCATCGAAGGACCGGATGGGTACCCTTGCGCCGGACTTCGCCTCCGCCTTCCCCGTCGCTACCTCCTCCCACGCCGCCGGGCGCAGCCTGCGGACCACGACCCAGGTCTCGCTCCCCGATCACTTGTTCTCGAACTGTCAGTTCGTTCGTCCTCCTTGCTTACAGCCGTATTTCCGAGGAGTCGCGTATTTCTTGAGCTTTCTTGGTTTGTTCTTCCTGCTGTATCGTCGTAATCCTCAATAATTTCGCTTTATTAGGTTTATGTGATTTCGATTTTCTGTTAAAGAACCTGGGTATGTCGTCCTAGAGCACAATTGATGTCCTGGATCTGTATATGGATTGGCTTTGGATATTAAATTTTGTCTGTTTTAATAGCAACAATAGCACATATGACTTTTTTACACAAAAGTTGATTATGAAACACATATACAATAACAAAATATGAATTGTCAATAGAGGTTGATATTACAAGAATGATGCCAATCAATTTTGTGATCTTTCCAGGAGCACGAGAGCAAAGACATGTTTAGTGACCTGCCTGAGTTATGCTGTATCTTGGTTGATGATATAGTGCAAGCTTCGATCAATTAGACCTTTTTTCAGTTCCTTTTATAAAAAAACCAGTTCTTATTATTTTTTAAGGATCTGAGTGTTGCTTAGCAATAATAAACGGTCCAGTCTACCTTTTGTGCATATTTTAACGTGCAGTAATTTAATTATTTTCTTTCTTCTATTTAGTTGTCTATAACAATTGCTACATGAATTACAGGCTTTTCCAGGCAATTACATGGTAAAATCTCGTAATTTTGCTGTCATGACTGGTGCAGCCGCTGGTACATCTTGCATCACAAAGAAAACAAGCTTTGAGGTTGTTCAGACTAGGTAAAATTGCTCAGAGAAATTTCTTGGTATTTTAGTTTTGTCAATTGGTTGTCTATTCCTCTTTAGCCATAGGATATATAGGAAAGAAGTACGGCGGGGAAGATAAAAGACTGTTAGGATATATATATATTCATGAAATATATAATTAGAAAACAAAAATATTGTTTGATTCTTGGATTGGTAATGAGGAAAACCACTATGCTCCACTTACAAAAATGTTGGATGGCATGACTTTGAACTTTTTGAATTTTTAAACAAATATTAAAAGCTCTAGTTGAGTTCTTATCTTTAGTTATTAACAAGGATCCAATGCTAGAGGCTATCATGCAGGTGGCAGCAACAGAGTCCATCATCCAAGAGGAGGATGGTTTGTTATGCAGAAGAAACCAGCAAGAGACAAGTTGATGATTCCACTACTGGGATTCAGCTCTACTCTCAAATTGAAAGGTATGCTTTCTTTGTTTCTACCTTTCATACCGTTCCTTAGTCAATCAACTCTGTATTTTAGTAATTCTTAATAGTTGGTCGTGAAAATTGGGTTTGGCTGGATTGACATGGGATCAGGTCAAAATTGGCTGACTTAGACAATATATAAAAAATCTGAGGGTCTTGAGATTGGACTTTGTTTAGTGACTTTAGTCTGATATGGAGTATTTGGCATCGGAATCATGTCACAATTCAAAATGCTAAGTAACACTCCTTTGTTGTTATGTTAATGTTTTATTTGTCTTTTTTTCTTTTTGGTTCACTCAGGGTTCTAGAACAGGCTTCTGATTGAATTCGTGATCAGAATCACAAAGATTTATATACTACTAGTCAAAGAAAAGGGATGAAGATAATGAATTGGAAAGAGAATAGCGGTAAACAATATGACAAGTTTACCAAAATTTGCCCTTCACTTCCATTTGGTTTTTGGATCGAAAAGATTTCTCACTACGTAACTGACACACAACATCTAAGTGAATATATAAGATGAGAGGCTGGTTATTAAGAAGATAGATAAAAGGTTTATCTTCCAACCTCAAAATAAGAGAGTAACAGAATGGAAAGAATAAGAGATTTAGGCAGGTTGGTGTTTTCCTGGAGGCCTTTTTATAGAGGTTTATGGGATCACTGAAACAAAATCTGATTCTAGTAATCTGGAACAAGATTGGACTTACTGATCCCAACCTGACTTATCTGTTTGATTTAGGTCAGGATTGGTCAGGTCCAATCACAGATGCTTGAGTTTTTGAGTGATCCTTTGTGAATAGCCTCTCATGACCGATTAAAGTTTATAGGTACTAATGACTATGCCAACTACAGTTGCTAGGCTGATCTCAATTCTGCTAGCGTCTTAAGCCAACCACTTGAATTGTTATGGGTCTTATGCTAGCTGCTCATGCCTGCTGACATGGGCTTCGTGTCAGCCTTCTGCTATGTTGGCATGTCCTTAGCATGCGAGAACATGCCTTATTGGCATCATCAACACTAGAATAGGTCAGCATGACACAAATGCAATTTTTTTGGTAGATTTGACAGTCTTTTGTCTAATGTTATTTGTCATTTGTCATTTCAATTTTTTAGTCTTTTTTATTTTGTATAGAGTTCTAGCTTTGGGCTTTCATGTTGTTAAGCCTAACATATGTATGCGTTGATTAAAGATAGCAATTAATGATCCATTGTGCTTATGCAGATTAATTACTGAAACAGCAAGGCAGTCACAAGATGCTTGGGGTGGTTCTGGAGATTGGAGTGAGATTGAGGTCTTTTACTTAGTATTCTATTAATGTTTGGTGTGCTTAGTTCTGTTCATTTGTGGAATTTGATTCATTAGGTTTATATACTTTTGAATAATTAGTTAAAATAAATGATTGCAGAGAATGAAGAAACAAAGTGTAAGACTGAAGTTGTCTTAAACTAATGTCATTTGTTTGTGCATTGTTAATTTAACAATCTTTCCCTTGCTTGTGCCTAGCATTGGCATGCACATGCAAGTTTTTGTCGGTAGTTCTAGCTAAGAATTTTTAGGTACAACTAGGTCATCCCTACAGCTAGCACTATGCAGCATAGTTCATAGCAACATGATTTTCACTGTAACTTTATGGTTGCTAAGTTTAATTACTTTATGCCTTCACATGATCCCTTAATAGATTAAGATGATTAAACATCTATCTCAATATCCATCTCTTCATCGACACATATGGTGAAACTTGATATTGTTCAGTTATCTTTTGTGATAGTAATTATTCTCGTGATTTCATTATGCCTCATTTCATATATCAGATTTACTGCCTTGTGTAGATTTTGAGTGTACTGTATTCTAGTCTTTTGCACTTGATATTCAAGAATCTCAAAAATGTGATTTGCATAACAGGAAAAGAGCTTTAAAGAAGTCACTATTTTGGCCTTATTGTTTTTTGTTAAATTGACTTATATTATTCTTCAAAAATGAAGAAAAACCCCAGCTTTGTTCAGAGAGAAGTAATGTGTCAACTGTCAACCGTTATAACTGACAGCACTAGATTATACTGCAACAATGAAAAAATAAAAAATAAACGAACAGCTACTAATTTAACAACTCATGTGGCAGTTTTCTGTTGTATATATTTCTCCATTGTTCTCAGGTTATGGTATCAACATAGAAAGCCCTTGTTCAGTTTTAATTTCCTTGTACAACCAAATTAATTAACTCCTGATGTTAATATATATATATATCTCTCTCTCAATCAATATTCAATTTATACAAAAAAATAACGTTAATCTAAAGAAGCATTAAGTTATTATGCTTCAACTGGTAATTCTGTTTTTTTTTTATTATATACTTTCATATTCTCAGCTTTAGATATTAGCATATGTTGTCCTCTCATTTGATTTCATTTTTTGCTACAACCAAATAAATATGTTACTTCTTGTTAACATCTTATATTCTTTTGTATCTGTTTATTTCTAGGGTGCATGGGTGCTTAAACCGAAATCCCGAACTCCAAAAGCGGTTGTTCATTTTGTTGGTGGTATTTTCGTTGGAGCTGCCCCACAGCTTACATATCGCCTTTTCCTTGAGCGTCTCTCCACAAGGTAAGTGGTATTTTAAACATTATTCAGCTAGATCAGTTGTTTGTTATAAATATTCACAAATTGGGAGTTCTGTTGGCACGTGACAGTACTTTGTTGTAACTCAGTAACGCTTTAACATTTAGTGCTACCTGATGCTTACAATGACAGTCCTTTGCTGTAAGGCTTTACCTTATGCTGTTCGTCATATCGCCTATTAGTTACTTGTGATATCATTCTATACGATCACTATTCTTATAACTTTGGACATTATTTGATTAAATTATTTTTATAATATAGGGGGGCTTTGGTGGTTGCAACACCTTTTGCTAGCGGTTTTGATCACTTTTTAATTGCAGATGAAGTACAATTCAAGTTTGATAGATGCCTTAGATTTTTACAAGACAGCGTGAGTTGGTTATCTAGCATTCACCTTCATACTTTTGCAAGATCTACATAGAAGGAAAATCAATCTTTTAGATATGTGGCAGGTAAATGATCTTCCAACATTTGGTGTTGGTCATTCTTTGGGATCTGTTATTCATCTTCTCATAGGTAGTATACTCTCTTCTCTATCTCTCTCACACAAAATTCTTTCAACTGAATAATTTGTTAATATACAAGGATCAAGATATGCCATTCAGAGATGTGGGAATATATTGATGGCTTTCAATAACAAGGTAATATTGTCATGGCTTTCATTTACATAAATGTAGATTTAATTGTAATATCTATATAATTTCTTGCTTATTTTATTTTGCACTAAACATAATCTTTTCCAACTGATAACCAGTCTTATATGGACAACTGTCCAGTCCCATGGACTGAGTCAGATACCTATTGACTTGAATGCATATTCATGAACTAGGAACCTATCAAACTATCCAACTAGAGGCTTAAAAGAATTAGTGAAATGATAACATCAGACCCCTATGACATTTGGTGTTGTTGTTACCTACTTCAAAGTGCCTATAATTTGGATTTGTGATATCTTTAGCGTTTTTGCTGGTCAAAATGTAGAGTTTTTCCTTAATTAAAAAAAAAAAACAATGGTTAAGTGCTATTCAGTTTTCATAATGGAAAAACAATGTGTCTTTTGTATCTTACAACAACAACAACAATATCAATAATAAAGTGGTAAGTCCCAACTATTTATGACCGACTATATGGATCTTTTACCGTTATTAAGATATATAAAAAGTTTATGTTTAGTCAAGTTTAAAGAGCTAAAATCTTTATTTATAATTTCTATTAAAGTCCTTTTAGGTCTTCCTTTGTCTCTTCTCATGCCACTAAACCCTTATTTATAGTTTCTATTAATATGTCTTTTATATTTTCTGTATCTTTTTATCGTGATATTGATTATCTTTCTATTGGTCTGTTCAATTGTCCAGACTCTTAATCATGGTTGTCTGTTCTTCATAACGAGTTAAATAGTCTTAAGTAGAGATCAGAGACTATACATGCTCTTTAAATCAAAGCTTTAAGTTCCTGAACAAGACCTGACTGTGACTAGTATGGGTCCTGTACATACTGGCATATGTGGACATATTGCACACCAGCGTGCTGGTTGGCACAAACCAAAGAGAAAGAGGAAGAGAAGGAAAGGAGGAATGGAGGAGGAGGAGGAGGAGGAGTGGGGCTGGTGTTGATATTCAACAGTCCTAGCTGTCAACAAGGATTGCTGTTGACACTTGCCAGGCTGTCGAGATTAAAAAAATTAAAATGAAGAGAAGTTTAACAGATTTGTAATTTGAGAAAATTTCTAATATCAAAAAGAGCAGATCACAGTGTTTTTGATCTCTAGGAATTAAAGATCTTGAGGATAATATGAAGATGATGCAAGCGTATGAGTTGGATGCTGTAATTATGCGCTGTGGACTCATTCTTTTTTCTTTTTGTATATTAGTATCCAAGTTGGAAATGTGTGTCTGACCTGAATTTGTGGGATGGATAAGAGTGAGTAAAACCTGGAATGATTTCTGGTTGTGTTAGAAAAATACTATGAAGGAGTGTATGGTTTATTTTGCTGCCGTTAAGATCTAAATTTGCATTCAGTTTATGGTGTATATTACCAAATTTGCATCGAGGTTTTGTGATTATTAATCTTTGTTGTTTGAATTAATTGAACGTGTTTCGTAACAAGTGTGAATCCGGTTAATCTCCTCTATTATGACTAATAAACAAAATTCAGGGATACTGTAACTCTGTAAGTATTTGTATATGTTTCTTGAATTTTATCTCAGCAAATGGTTAGAAAGATTATTTGTAATAAAAGAAGGGATATTTTTAGGTAGGGAAATTGAGTCATCACATCCTCATGCATGTGTCCAGCCATAATGGATTTTCACAAAACCGATTACTTACCCTCTTATGTGTTGAGAAGTTGTATGGATGTAGGATGATTCTATTTATGTTTGTGTGCTCAGTCAAATATGTAGTATGCATATATGTATTTGTGTATATTGATTTATGACTATATTTTACTGTGGCAGGTTTAATTTCTTCTCTTGGGGAAAATCAAATTGTTATGTAAATGTTAATATTCCTCTTTGGGTTTTGTTTTGCAGGAAGCAAGTTCAGCCATTCCCTTGTTTTCTCCTGTCATTGTCCCAATGGCTCAAAGTTTTGGTCCTCTTCTATCTCAGCTCACATCATCTCCATCACTTCGTCGTGGAGTAAGCATACATATCGTGTTTTTTGATACTTTAGATATCATTACTTGCATAGCTTATTTCGAATATGCATCCATAGCATCTGTTAGCTATGAAATTCCATGAAAATTTTGATACATAGTTATAATGCATACGAAATCCTGATCATGACCCATCTGATATCCCAATCTGGTTCAAATTTTTATCATATCCATTTCATCCTTAGTTTATGCTTTGCTGCAAGTGTAAAGTTTAGTTTTGAAATGGTCACTTGTGACCTTTTAATCACTTTTTCAAACAAATGCTACTTATTGGGCTGTAAACGTATAATCTGGTTCAATAGATTACAAGTTATGGAATATTCATTGTCTGCATATGAAGAAGGTAAGGTCTATATCCTCCTCATTCCATTTCTGTAGTTGTTTTATTATTGTTAAAATTTTCTTTACTGAACAAATAGGCAGAAATGGCTATGAAGCAGCTTGGGAATCTTAGTCCTCCAATTATGAAGCAAGTTCTTCCTTTAGTTGAGCAACTTCCTCCATTGTATATGGATTTGGTCAACGGAAGAGAAGATTTCAGTCCAAAACCGGAGGAGACACGTCGTTTGGTATAATTTTTTTGCACCTTGACTTTTGCTTTTTTTAGTAACAATTCACCTGGACCTGTATACAATTGATGTCCTGGAGTTTTTCACCCTCTTTTGTCTGTTTGGTGATAAGTTAAGACACATAGATGGTTCTTTTGTATATGCAGATTCATGTATGCTCGTTCATGTGCATTCGGGTTTGGATTTGCATGTCATTATATTGACTTCTGATGGATGTACGAGAGGCTACATAGAGTGTCTTTGGTCATTTTCTGTGTTCTAGTTCACCTTTAAGTGAAGAAAACCAAAGATTCAGGGTTAGAACTTGAGAAAGAAATAAGAGGCTAGTCGGTGGGCAATAAATTGTGTAAACATGTCTAGCCACTATAGAAAGAAGGAAAAAAAAATCCAATCGACTAGTAAAGGCTAGAAAAAATAGGCTTTCTACATATGCATCGTCTAAAGCAACGATTTTTATCAGCTGTAGCAAATAAAGAGACTTCACGAGAACCAAAATAGGAAGAAATAGATACGGCCTATATACTATACTCCATGGTTTGCAGTACCGGTCCGCCAGACTTCCGGTACGTGGACCATAGGTTACCGCTCCGATACTGTAGCAGTACCGCTACAGTACCAATACTGCAGCAGTACTGTAGCATGTAGCACTGCTACAGTGCTCGGCACGCCTGAATATACCGCTCGGTACACTTTGGTGTACCGAGCGGTATACCGTACCGTACCGTACCGGTACCGAGCCCAGGTCGAAACTCCGGTACGGTACGGTATTGCGAACCTTGCTATACTCTATAGATAAATGATTGAATTAATAGAGAAAGCACCATAAAGATCAATTAACAAACTATTGGGTCGATAGAGTGGGTCGATAGAGTTAAGAACTACTTTGCTTACTTATGCCATAATACGGGATAAAGGTTAGGAATCAACTTATGTAATAGAGTCGATCCACTTAAGTATTGAGCAGCGGTGTAGCATCGGATCCCAAAGATAGTAAGTTCTTTTATCTTATCTTATGGAGGAAAGTCTTTTTCAAAGATTCTATATCTATATAAAATTGTGTAAACAATCTAATGTCTTGCCACACGAGTTATTATTAATAGAGCTAATTGGATACTAAACTGCATCCTTGCACCATTTTTGTGCAGGTAAAGTCTTATTATGGTGTTTCAAGGAACCTCCTAATAAAGTTTAAAGATGACACTATCGATGAAACTCCAACGCTAGCACAATTACTGAGTGGAGGATCTGCCATTAGCTCACAACTGGACATGTCAGTTCGACTAATGCCTGGAGATCATGGACTCCCATTACAACAGGTAAAATTCATCCTCATGGTTGCTTCTAAGATCCTAGTCGATGGCATTACAATCTTGGTTCAAAGAAATCGGTATACCGAGGCTTTGTATTATTCTTACAATGAGAGACTATTATCCACTTGTCTGTTGAAACACCAATGTTGCTTCAGTTGATTCTGGTTTCTGTGATTTCCGTGTTAAAAGAGTTATCATTTGCAGGTCCTCCCAGATATCCCACCCACAATGGCGGACGCCGTAAACCGAGGGGGTGAGATCCTATCGAACCTGACGGTCGGAACTCCATGGGAAGCCGTCGCGAGAGAAGTAAGCAGTACATTGGGCACAGACTCGGGGATCGTGAGGGCACAAATATCCAAGGATATTGATGCGCTCGTGGATCTGATGACATCATGGATGGACTCGAACTCTGGCCCGAGACTTATTCGACCCTGAGCACAGTAGAAAAAAAAGAAAAGAAGAAGGTAATGAATACACTAAGGAACAAAAAGCAACGAGCAAAGGGTAACGTCTTGGCGTACTTACTTACATATACATGTACATACAAATTGGACGCTACGTACTGCTAGTTGCATGTAACATGTATTTCGACTGTTATTAACTGGACAAACGACTGCTGCTATATTGGGCAGGTTTTTAAGTGAAACAATTGTTACCTGTGAAGATGCTTCCCTGAGGTACGCACTGAATAATCCAGTAGTCGAAGGATAATCGAGTCTCAGGACAGATGGGGTGGGTACTGATCTCGGATCAGTCGACGATGGGCCGAAGCGGGCCCATTTCCAAACCGTCTCACGGTGAATGGAGTACACGGCCGAATGAGAGAGCATCCTAAGATGGGGAGTCAAATCACATCGGTCTGTTCTTCCAATGGTTTGGCTCGTGGCTGCACGTGCCACTGCGACCGCGGTACGACTTCCCAACCCTTCTTAATAGCAGTGATTAACACATGCTTGCCCACATCAAACTCCCACCCCGATTACTCTCTCTCTCTCTCTCTCTCTCTCTCTCTGTGTGACAAGAACCTGCAGCTGGGCAGGCAAAGATTAAGCTCGGGCGTACGGAAGACGACCGGGATTTGTCGCGCTCTCTGTTTGTCCTTAAGAAGGTGACCTAAGAGAGACAGGCACTGCCGGGCGAGGGGGTGGGAGGAGGAGGGAAGGATGGGGGACAGAGGGGTGGTGGGAGTCGCGGACGACATGGGGGAGGGCATGCAGTGCATGGACCACCCTTACCGTAGCAACCTGGGCGGGGTGTGCGCCTTCTGCTTGCAGGAGAAGCTGGGCAAGCTGGTCGTCTGCTCCAAGTCCAGCCCCTTCTCCCCCCTCCAGCCCCCGCCATCTTCCTCCTCCTCTTCCCTCACGTCCTTCCGCTCGGACGCCGGCGCCGCTGTCGGAGGACTCGGGCTCGCCTCGGGCCACTCCTGTACGGGTCCTGGTGCCGCCGCCGGTGCCCGCAGAACTAAGGTGCCCTTTTTGGTGGCCAGCCACAAGCAGAAGAGCGGCGGCTACGACAACGGGGGAAGGAAGGCGATGTCTTCGGTCGCCATTGTAGCTGGCGCTACGGTCGGTTCTACCTCGGCGGCGAACGACAGCGGCATTGTCCTGAAGCGGAGCAAATCTGTGGCGCCGAGAGCTGCAGGCCTTGCTCTGCAGGATGCTGCTGCTGCTGCTGCTGGTCGTCGCCGCATGGCCGACGCCGCCGTGGCTGATAGCCCTCGGAAAAAGAGCTTCTGGTCTTTCCTCAATCTCTCCTCCGTCTCTTCCACCTTGACCACCTCTTCTTCTGCTACCACCAACGGCAGCAGCAGCATCGACGTCAACAGGCGAAGATCCACTTCATCCTCCTCGGTCGGACGATGCGACAGAAACGTCAAGAAGCAGCAGCGGCAAGCGAGTGCAACAGAGAAATCTGTGGGCAAGGAGGAAGCCGAGACCGCCGCCCTCAAGCAACCGGAAAACAGCGGGCAGGAGGCGGAGAGCCCGAGCGGAAGCCAAGCGTCGTCCTCGTTCGGGAGGAACGTGGCCCGATCCAGATCGGTGGGTTGCGGCAGCAGGAGCTTCTCGGGGGACTTCCTGGAGCGCATCTCCACCGGGTTCGGCGACTGCAGCCTCCGGCGAGTGGAATCCCAGCGCGAGGCCAAGCCCAAGATCGTCCTCCACCTGGGCCACGACTACCACGACGGTGAGCAGAAGCGTCCGAGGATGAAGGAGCGGGTCAGGTGCGGAGGGCTCTTCGAATTGATGTCCGCGTACTGGCTCTCTGCGGCCGCTGCCGACGACGACTTCGATAGCAGCAGCAGGATCTCGGCGGCAACCCCGGCTGCCTCCGCCACGACCGCCGCGCGAGGCCGTACCAGGAGCTGGGGTTTATCCTTTGCGAGCCCAATGAGAGCTTTCAGGCCGCATTCCACCTCCTCCAAGTCTCTCTATGCCATCGACAACGCCGCTTCCGCAGCGCCGTCGACCAACATCATCTCCATCAATGCCAGCACGAAGATGGTCAATGGTGGCGGCATCAAAGGTAACAAACTTTCCGGTAATCCTTCCTTTCTAGCTGTGGAAATCTAGCGAAAACACCGGCTTCCGTTCTTCTTCTTCCTCGCTTCCACAACAATCTTTGCTTCACTGTTGTCCATTAAATGTCGGGCGTTTGCTCGTCTATTATTACTCTAATCACCATAATCCCACCGTATTAATCCATCTGTTAGCCGTTTATAGGCTAATCACATTATATCGTTCTCGTCGTTTTCCACCCCCTTCCAACTTCTGTCGTGGAGTGTGGAGCAGCAGCGACATGATATGAAGAGTCGTTCTTATCGGAAGGAGGTACCACTCCTCTTCCCGAGAGCACAACCGAAGTCCGAAGAGTGTTCGTCGACGAGCCGAACGAAGCAAGGGGGTAATGAGTGCTTGCCACTGCCACCCGCTGCGGTCGGTCTCTTTCACGCTCTGGCCCATCTCTCAGAGCCGTGGATCTTTCTTGTTGCTCTCTTGCTAGTGGGGTATACGAGGGTCCTCTCCTCGTGATCGATTACAATCTGTCGTGATGGACGGTTCTGCAGCTTCACGAAGACAAGATGGGTGGCCTTTACGAGCTCTGAAGGATCCCTCCCACTAGCTCATGTTTTTTAATGAGCGTGTGGGTTCTACTATACTTAATTCCTCTGCATCAAGGTTTGACTGACGCAACGTGTCCACCGCGGAGGCGCCGCTTCCACCAACCTGACAGCCAAATCGAGTCCAGTGGTTGTTTCAGCGAATCCTCATCATCTTACAGCTACCGGGAGAGCCTCGGTCGATGCGTGAACAGTCGTTGGAACGTAGTATTGTATTGACACTTCAGTCCACTTCACATGGCCTCCCCATTCAAGAAGAGCAGCACTGCCTCCTCTCGCTGCCTTAATTTATGAGTCCAGCCTACCCATGGTAGGGTGTGGTGTGTCCATTCCGGGCTACTCTGCCAACGGGAATCAATGAACCAGTTCATCCTTGCAACTCACCGTAGAAAGGCTGGGAAAATGTAGACTAGATGTTCTCATTGTAGTCTCAGGCTTCATATGAGCAAATCCCTTCCGACTTCTGTCACTCAAAAAAGGTTAGAATGATGCAAAGCAAAGGTTAGCATCATCATAAGGTTGATCTGTCTATTTTAGCTCGGACAAGATAAATTATCCAGCTTTTGGCATCAAAGTAATTGCAAACCTTCCAAGGAAAGAAGTGAAATGATGTGTGGACGATGATCTTGAAGCCTGCAAGCTTGGATGATTGTATGGAATAAGACATGCAATTAGATACACGAGGAAAACCTATTCTACAACTGCTTTCCCGGTGGATCTCTCCTCTGTGGATCAAGAATTCATCACAAGAAGCAAGCAGACCCTCTGTGGATTCAGATTTCAGTGTTACACTTTAGCGGTGTAAGCACTGAAAATAAATAGTATTATAGATTTGTTGGCATCATTTGGAGATCCCTTCTTGGCATTTTGTTTTCATGACAATGGAGAACCTCACTGTGGCTACTTCCTGCTACATATCAAAAGCATATGAATGGAAGTATTTTTATTCTGAAACTAGTAAAATGAATGCCATTTCAACTGCAAACCATTCTGGCTCTGTGGAGATGAATCACAGCCGGAAAGAATTGAACTTTTAACACCACATTTAAACAGATAAATCAAGTTTTACTATGCAGATGTATGTGCAAGGTAAATATAATGTTCTTGCAAAAGATGCATCAGATTCTGTCAATCCTATATGACAACTTGGCCTCAGTTCTCTTCTGTGGACAATCTTAAACCACTTTGCTGCATCTCACATTTTGACATCGGCTATTGTACAACAATAACAACAACAACAACAAAAACACCTAATTGTTCTATTTGCTCATGATTTACTTTTGAAGGTTTAACACAGGACCTTTGAGAAGTTAACACTGCAGTCCGACATTGTGCCAAAGAAAAGGTTTATGATCGGATGTCATTACAGAGAATAGTAAATTATGCGGAGGAAGATGTATAGTCCGAGTAAACAATTTTCTAGGAACATTATACTTGGCACTAATAATGTAATACCCTCAAGTCTAGTCCATCATTGAAAGAGACTAAAAAGTTGAACTGAATTATAATAGCTGTATAACCATTAACTTGAGCCTAAGCATTTTGCATAACTGATTATGACTAAATAAATTAATGGGTTGTGACAAATAAGATATCATATTAGGCAGCTTTCATTTTTAACTGCACATTTGACTTCTTAGATCCTTGCAGGAAAATTAGATGAATCCAGCATATCTATCTTAAAGTAAATTGTGTAGGTTTATGCTGAAATAGACAGATGCCACATTTCGGTGCAAATGCATATTGTTGCTTGTTATTCTACATGCTGTGGCTTAGATTTGTACCTGAATTACCTCGGGATGTAAATGATCAAATTTCTTGACCCTTCCTCCTATAAATCTCTGCAGACCTGATGGCTTAAGAGAAAAAAAAATTCTGCCATACTATGATCAGCCACAAGAGAAACAATACTTCTGGAGAATTAACTATTTGCACACCAAGATTTCCTCTACCTGCAATGCGGCATGCCTCGGATTCTCTTGACATAGTTGATGAGCCAGCAGATAACATACTCAGATTTCTAGTGAATTGCCAAATTTAGACAGTTTTCAGCACCAGCAATGCATCATCTACTATAAGGCTGTTACTGAGGCATTCTAATAATCTGTTAATTGTGTCTCTTTGTGGTTTGAGGTTATTCTCCGTCTTTGATTACCAACCAAGCCATGCCTTCTTTAGCCTCATCAACCTTGTAGAATCCATTAATGATCAAATCCTTCGTACAACCCAACATGCATCTCATAGGCTCCACTGCAATGAAGCACATTTTCATCTTTGCATAGAGCTCAGATCAATGGTGGGTACGTCGAAACAATGGGCTGCAGACTCTCCAATAACAGCTTCTATAGTTTCATCGCTTCGGCCATATGAAACCTTGAATCAGTGTGTTGTAGGTGATCACTTCATGTTCAAGTCCTTTAGTCTGGCATTCCCTCAAACATGTCAATTGCTTCTCATACCCCGCTCATGTATGCACAATCCAGAAATCATGGAGTTGCAGCTCACAGCGCTTTCGTTGGACCTCCTTCTGCACATCGCTCTGTACAATTTCTGAGCCTTACCCGGATCGTCTGCTTTGCAACAGCCATCAATGATGACATCATATGTGCATTCGTTCGGCTTCACTTTGCTACCGTCTCCAACCAGAGGTTCCATACATCAACAATTCTGGCCATCTTGCATAAGCCATCAATCACTGTTGTGTAGGTGACTAGGTTGGGAGCATAGCCTCTCACCTTACAATCGTCAAAGACGCGGAAGCCCCCATCAGCCCTGCCATTGTCACCTAAGCCGTGTATGATAGTCTGATAAGTAAAGATGTCGGGCATGCAGCCACCACCTATCATCAGGTGGAGAAGCTCAGAGACCTTGTCATAATTGCCTCCCATGCAGAATTCAGCGACCTACTTGATAATATCACATCAAGAAGGAGACGTCCCCAAGGATCGTGTCGGCGTCGTCCATCTGATTATCCATGCAGAAAGTCTAAACGAGGTAGCCAGCCATGGAGGCATCGCCGGCGATCTCAGACCGCATCATCATTCATGGGAGCTCCACACGAGGTCGGACCTCCCTACCCGCGACCAACGCTTCATCCGTTGCGCCAACTTGGCCGTGCATGGCTCGGCTGAAGAAGGATTCGATGGTGAGCGCGTCGCCTCGACATTTCGTCGAGCAAATGGCGAGCAGGGCAGCCTTCCAGGCCCTCGTGTCAGCAATAGCGAGTAGGGAAGCGGAGGTGGCGGAGTCGTCGAGGTTGGAGGAGAGCCAGAGCAGGTAAGGGAGGAAGAGAAAGGGTTTGGCGAAATACAACGGCGGACGCAGGCTGGGTGGCACAGAAGCGACGGAGCGAAGTAGTCAACGAAGCGGCAGTACTGCCTATGGTAGGGATGCCCCACGAATTTTTTTTTAGATTGAGATGCTTTATTAGAAAATTATACATATATATATATATATATATATATATATATATATATATATATATATAGAGCATCTCATTGTCCTTTCCAACCCTAGGATCCATGCGGAAGCCCGTTGCCTTCCCGTCGCGGCTAGGGTTAGGGCGGAAGGAGGCGATCCGGGCGGCGAGGCTGCTTCCCCTCCCGTCCTCCTCCCCTACTTCTCCTTAACCGTTACCAAAGGCCGCGGCGGTGGAGGTAGTCGCCCCTTTTCTGTGCGTTCGCTCTCCAGAGAGGTTCGTAAGTGTAAGCCGGCGCGAGGCTTTGTGATGCTATTAGACCCAAGAAAGTAGATAAGTAGTAGTCGTAGGCGGAGGAGGAGGAGGAGGAGGAGGAGCAGGAGGGCGAGATGTTGAAGACCGGATCTACTTCTCGCGACAAAGCCGCGAGATCCAACGCTAACGCTAACCCCAGCATGGGTTCAGCAATGGAGACCATATCTAAGGCTTCTTTGAAGGTTCCTTTGCCCAACGCCGGCAGCAAGAAGCGGTCGGATGGTGCCTCTACCTCGGTGCTGTTGAAGAGCAAGGAGGTTAAGCTAAAGAACAGCAAGCCAACTCCCGGTATCTCTTGACTGCTTTTATTTGCTTTTCTTGACATACTTATCCTTTGTTATTAGTGTCTCTTTCTGTCTACTTGTTTTTGTGTGCTTGCTAATCAATTAAGTAAAGGCACGGCGACTTCTACGTATCCAATAGATTAGTAGAAAATGTTTGACTTTAGGTGCTGGTATTTCCAATGGTTCAAATTGTTTTAGACTAGATTCCTGAAAAAGGTCTTGCTTTCCACTTACATGGCTTGTGCTGTCTTATTACTAGGTGGTAAACTTACTGGTCAACCCCTCTATCCTATCTTTTAAGCGTGTTAGCTGGATTCGTGGCTGATAGAAAGAGGGAGACAACCAAAGCAAGATAACTTGGGCTAGACTAATTCAAACAGATTAATTTAACCCAGAGCTGCCTATTTTCAGTCGCTACCCAACAAATTTAACCGCGGCAAAATCTTTGTGCTCCTAATTTGTCAGTTTCTCTTAGGTTGCTGGATACAATAAGAATATTAGACAGCTGAACACATCCTTCTTCAAAGAATGTATTATGGTTGTTTAGAAAGAAAGTGAAGACCAATAACACTGAACAGTGGCAATTGAGGACTTAAATCTTTCTAGGAGATATGGCCAACAATCAAGTGAGTATACAACTTTTCATGATTCTAGCTAAATTGAAGTGCCATCAACAATCAAGTGACTCCAAATATTTGGGACATATTGTAGTCTTACCTGTTAGGAGAGGTGAGAATTTGAATTAGAGTTTTTGGGAAATAGAAGAGCTTTTGGTTAGTGATGTGATAACACTTGGACTGCCCGATGGCAGTAATCCTAGATAGAGCTCGATGATGAGATTGAATTCATGTAGTAGCTCAAATTGTGACAAAGAAACTTTTTTTTCCCCTTACCTATTATAGTGCAACCCTATGTTGGAGGGTTGTCAACTTGATATTTGACCTCACTCATCAAAAGTTGAGATGGATTCTTTCTTGCTTACTTATCTTAATATTCTTCAAGATTTATCATTGATCCTGTCTACCTGTTGTAAAGGCATATTAGGCATCGTCAAACTAGGGAGTTACTTTTATTTCAAATACCTGAGTTTAAATTTCTGGCCTAATTCTTTATGGTATATTCCTTTTATCGGTCATGATATAAATTATAATTGGAGCATCACTATTTGTGGTCTCTTTTTCTTCTTTGTGTTATCCATGTGGTGAGATTAGATGTTATTTTAATAATCCTGCGTTTGTTGTCTATTACTGTTTCTCTTTCTTTTATTTAGAATGGCTTCTCAAAACTTTTGGCTTATGGAATCTTTGTCTACCAACTGAGTTCTATTATCTTTTCATGTATATAATAGAGCTTGCTGAAATTGGGAGTGAAGAGACAGATCTTAGCACATCAGAAGGGTATGATTCGTCATGGATTTCTTGGTTCTGTGGGTTACGTGGTAATGAGCTCCTCTGTGAAATTGATGAGGACTACATACAAGATGACTTCAACTTATGTGGGCTTCAAGGACTGGTCCCCTATTATGATTATGCCTTAGACGTGATTTTGGACAATGATTCACTAAGTGGTATGTTCTTGTTGCAAACAAGATTGTTATTTTAGGCTAAATCATATATAGAACATTCTATATTGCAATCTCACTTGGAAATTTTAGTTCTTAGCATTGTTTTTTGGATTAGCTTTTCCTCCTCTCAAGGATATTTGTTCAGGTGACATTGATGGCGAAGAACATAGTCAGGTTGAATCTGCTGCAGAGCAATTATATGGTCTTATACATGCTCGTTATATCATAACCAGCAGAGGGTTAAATGCAATGGTAAAATAAATGAATTGTCTATCTATTAACACGAAAATATGGAAGGATTATGCCAATATATCTTCTTGTCTATTCTGCAGCATGAGAAGTACAAAAAAGCAGATTTTGGATGCTGTCCTCGAGTTTTTTGTGGGGGACAGCCATGCTTACCAGTGGGTACATCAGATATTCCCCACAATGGATCTGTAAAGATCTATTGTCCAAAATGCGAAGATGTTTACTTTCCAAGATGCAAATACCAGAGTAGTATCCTTTATTTACTGTTGCACTTTTTTTTTTTATGTCATGCCAGAATTAGAGGAAATTGTTGTGCTTCTTTGTTTTCTGGGGGAAGCTAGAGTGAAGAAATAAGCTTTTATTTTAAGATGAAAGTCTTAAATACTGATCCACAAGCAAGCTATCATTTTGATGCATCACTAATTGAATGGTGCTGTGTTAGCTTTATGGTTGAGATAATTCATGCTTGCTAAGTTTTAATCCATGTTAGGAAATAGAAGAATGAAAAAAGTGGCCAGGATACCTGAAACAAAAAATAATATACCTCAAGAAATGTGTTAAGATAAAAGAAAGCTTCTTTCCCCATCTGTGATAAAAAATTGAGAGGTGGAGATCTATCTAAATTCGATTTGTTTACAATTATATTTCTGGCAGATCAAGAAGATTTTGTGCAAAGAAACTTTGAATTCTGATATTGCTATGTGTTCTACTTTAAATTTAGATGCAAATAGTTTATCAAGTCATAGTAAAATCAAGCTTTTGATGATATGATTTGCTAGGCATGATTGTAAGAAGATGAAGTGAGTTTTCTATTTTATGTTTTTCTTATGTCTCGTGTTTAGTATTTATGGTATATCTTTTTCTTTTCCCCTAATCCACTATTGTTGGATTATAAAAAAAAAGTCTCTACTAATTATTATGACCATCTTCCAATATGCCAAAACAGTGGAACAGTGTGGCTATGACATTGCTATAGTAATTGTTATAGTAGCTTTAATTCGCAGTTTGGGGAGGGTGAGCTTTGGATTCGGCTATAGCGAAGTTGATCCTTTGTAACTTGGGTATCAAGGGAGCGTCTTTGCTTGCAAGAGATTGTATATACTGATCCCCTCCTCAAACTGCATATCAGCGAGAATTTTATGCGCTTGGCTTCCTTTTTGACCTTTGAAATTGCTCCCTGATTCTTTTTTTTTTTCCCATCTTTTGTTGGATGAAATGAGGCTTATGGTTTTATGCTTTATGTTTAGATAACCATCACTCCAGTTTGCCCTGTCTGGCATGACTTCTTTGTAATGCTAGAGTTGCGGCAGGTCCAAGCTAGCAGCTAACAGAAATATATACAGCTCATGTCAGGCAAAACCTTGTATGCCATATATCAGTTCCAAGCATCATTATAGCCATGTAATACATATGTTTGCTTTTTGTGATGCTTATATGGAGTGCGGTACAGAGATTGCAGCTTCTGATTCTTTGACTTTGATCAGATATGGATGGTGCATACATTGGCACAACATTTCCTCACCTGTATTTGATGACATATCCTACATCAAAACCTCCAGCAGAAGTCCAGCATTATGTGCCGAAGGTTTTTGGATTCAAGTTGCATAAAGGTACCAAACGATTGTTCGACACATCAACTAATACCTTGTAGCATGTTAACTAAATTTGTATTTGGTCCGAGAGCAAGTCAATCGTGCTCCTTTTATATGGTTGATTGCTCTATGATAAAAACGCATTATGAATTGCTTTCGCCGATGACTCTATTGGATGCATCGTGTGAATGTTGGTTTTGTTGTCTGAATTACTTGTATCCCTGTAAAATTTTTGGACACTGGCCTAAGAATGTATTGCTTGTGGCCTCCTTGATGCATTTTTCCTCTACCGTGTTTCACTCGTTTCTTCTTCGTGGAGAATAGATTTGTTGTGGCCTCTTCTTCTGTGTTATTTACACAACTCTCACGTAGTAGTACTCTGTGTGTTTGCTGCATAACCTGCTTTGTGTGTTTTCTACACTGCGACAAGTGATATGTTTGATCCTTTTCTTGACTTCGTTTCCTTCTTTCATGACGCGTGCATGTTCTCTTAGGGAAACATATTTGTCGTATTCAGGTGCAGGAAAATTACAAGTCTCCTACATTGTCGTTGCATACCCCTTTCATCGCCAAGCAAAACATGTCACGATTAACCAATCAAGTGGATGTTAAAAAAGGAAGAGAAAAAGGGAGAAGTCAAAACACAAACCAACAAAGAAAGACGACGCAGTCAAACCAACCAGAGCTGATGGTATCAGAAAATCAATCACTGGGGAGAGGGAGCGGCGAGGGCGTCGCTGTTCACGTAGTAGGGCATGATGGTGTAGATGGTCTGCAGCACGGTGAGGACCAAGAGGAAGATGGCGGCGGCGAGGGAGAGCGTAGCCCAGGGGCTGCGGAAGTAGGTGTGGATGAGGTTGGCCCGCCACATGTTGATGTTCTTGCGGCAGTACTTGTTGACCTTGCGGTGGACCTCGTCCAGGCAGCTCTCCGGATCGAGCACCACGTCCTTGGAGAGGCTGTTGAAGAGCTTGGCCACCGCCTTGTCGCTCCCCACCGCGTTCTGGATGATCCCCTTGGAGTGCAGCAGGCTGACGTCCTTGGCGGAGTCGATGATGTTGTCCATGAAGAAGACGTAGGAGGTGACCTCGTTGCCCGCCCCGAAGTGCAGCCGCTCGAAGGCCATCAGGTTCAGGAACATGTACTCCGTCGCGTCGTCCACCACGATCACCGGCAGGCTCAGCACCCCGTGGTGGAAGCTGATGTCCCGCAGGCTGTTGTTCTTGCTCTTCTTGAACCGGATCCCCGCCTCGTACAGCTCGATCGCCGACCGGATGATCTCGCTCGAGCCCTGCTCCGCCGACGAGGCCGCCGACCGGTGCACCGGCTCCGACAGCAGGCTCTTCCGGAACAGGTCCAAGGGGTGCAGTCCCAGCCCGACGATCGGTGTCGGCGACCGCTCATTCGGCGGCACGCAGAACTTGAGCACCAGCTTGTTTATGTAGTCCTCGTGCTGTATCACAGAGCTCGTATCCATGGTGACGGCATCGACGACGCAGGAAAACGAAGAAAGCAGCTAGTTGATCATCATATTTACCTTGGGTTTACTGGTCTCGACGGAGACCAGCCTGTCCAAGGCCAGCAGCGGCAGCTGGTTCTCGATCATCATCATGTCTCGCTTTATGTAGGGCACGGTGTACAGCATCCCGTGGCTGCTGAAGATGGGGTCGTTGAAGGCGTAGTCGCTGGAGGCGCCGGTGGCGGCGCGCATTATCTCGAGCATGAAGCACCCATCTAGGATCATCAGCTGCAGGAACCTCTCCTTATCCTTCCACTGCTCGTCGAGGCCCTGATAGGCGTCCTGCAGTTGTGGCACCACCTCCTTCATGGCGGCCACGAACTCGTCGAGCTGCCTCTTGGCTCGCTTCAGGAAGTGGACCAACGCCCTGAGCTTGTGCTCTTCCATCGGCGTCACGTCGGGGTCGCCGTGGTGGAACGGCCCGAAGGAGACGACCTGCGGCTTGTACGCCTTGCGATTCAAGTCCTTGATGCAAGCGGGAACCTTGTATATGGATTGCTTGCTCCACTGCTGCATCTCGGACGAGGTCTCGTTGTTGTTGAGCTGGTCATGGATCTGCATCACCCAGGGGTTGGCCATGACCAGCGCTTCGTTGAGTTCCATCTCATTCGATCGCCTGCCTTTATATGTGCCTTGCAGGCACCGATCGTTTGGGTTTGGTGTGGCTTTACAGCCAACTGATGGGCAGGCTTTGTCGGAGATGATCATATGGGGAAGGAAGCAGGGGAAGAGTATGGAACGGGAGAGGTATCTTTGGCTCATGGGGAAGAGGAAAAGAACGAAGGTGGAGACCCTGCACGACTCTCCTTTAAAGCCGACGGGGGGATAGTCTTTGTAGCAAGTCACACCAACGTGACTCGTTTCTTTTCAGGCGTTTTGCCTACACGTCTCTCTCATGTTTGCATTTATCGTTTTTATCCCTATAATTTTCTTTTTCACGCATATATATATATATATATATATATATATATAGACAAATTTTATTAAAAAGGCTTTCTGTTTTTTTTTTTCTTTAAAGTACTCTTGTTTCTTTTATTCACATAGAATACCTTTTTTTTATCATCTTTATCGTTTTACCCTTAGCCTCTATGGATAGTCTTCATCTTATCGTCTCTACCCAACTGCCTCTTTAAGACTACTCTCTTCATCACATCCTCGCAAAGGTTGTTAAAACCTTCGAGCATGTCCTCACTCTCGTCCGTTACTACTGTTGCACTAGTCTCCTCTCTCACATTGTTACTTCATCGATAGGTTCTCTCTATCGTCAGCATCGACCTTGAAAGCATATGAGGCAAAGGCAACGAGGAAAACAATAATCATGATGTTAGTTGTGATAGAGATGAAGGGCGAGAGCAACGGTTACGAACAAGGGTACGACAATAATGACGAATAAGGACCTTAATAATGACAACAATGAACGAGGGTGGACGAAGATAATGAAACCGAAGATAATCTCATTCTTTACAAAATAAGAGATGCTATGCAAAAATATAATAATTTTTTTTTTTTTTGGGAGAATGTCTTTGAGTCATTGAGAACTAAATAGTTCATATATATCTTTAATAAAACTATTTTTACAAAATTCATGTACTTTATTTAAAAAAAAATGAAACTAGCTAATAGTGACCAAATTTGGTAATTATTATCTCAATAAACATTGAACGAGAAGGAAATTAAACCATTGCAATTAAATAAGAGGTATAATTTCTTATCAATGTGTTTTCAGTAACAAAGTACAGTAACAAGTTCATGAAGTCTGTAAACAGACTCAATACAGCATATCACCAGACAATTCCATCAATTGGACGACAAAACCATGAAGAACATTTATCTTCACTAGTGCTTTCACCCCTTCTTATTCTAAACTTACAATGTAACCTCTTATTAGGAGGCAGCGAAGAGAGAGAGAGAGAGAGAGAGACATTGGATTATTTGTGCTTTGCTGTTCCAACAATAGAAGATGCAGAAGCGAGGGAAGTTTAATCATAGGCTCGTATTAGTGGTCGATGAGTGCGATTAGCTGGTCAACGACGCTTGGATCCACAAGTGTGCTAGTGTCCCCCAGCTCATCTAGCTGCCTGGATGCAATTTTCCGCAAGATCCTCCTCATGATCTTTCCACTCCTCGTCTTCGGGATTGCGGGTGCCCAGTGGATTTTGTCTGGGGCAGCAAAGGCGCCAATCTGACCAAGAAATATCCATCAGTTCATAGCGAACAAATGAGTTTTGTCATAGTTTGCATCAACAGAACTATTATCTCAACAAGTTTCATGTGTTGTGCAATCAAAGTAGTGCTGTAGATTGAAAATTTTGTGGTTCTCTCAAATCCCTTCATCTACTTTATCCCCGGCTGTGGATGAATGTGCTATTCGAAATGAAACAATGATTGCGGCCAGCGTGCCAAGCCATCAGCTCGCTGGCATCATAATGCAATTGGGTACATCAGATCAAGACACAGGTATACCTCTTTATTTGAGCTTGCAACAATCAGTGGGAGTATGCCAAAAATGAGTCATGAGCATATCTAAAACACTGTATGTTTGTATTCCATTTCTGAAGAGAGAGGTGATAACATAGATAGTATGCCAATAATTTCAGTGAATGTTAGAAAAATAGATTCACACCCTTGAAGTCCAAAAGTATAAATTTCTTACGATGATAATTAGTAAAGAACATATATGTTATGTTGAACGGTGACCAGCTTTGTAAAAAGATAACTTAGGAATAGTTAGCAATAAAAGTAAAAACGGCATTTGAAAATTTTGATAACCCCTTATAAATATTTGATCAAAACTCAGAAGTATGGTAACATAATGGAACAAATGACTATCAGATGCGTGTCAATTAGGAAACCATGAAACCATGGTGTGAGACTTAAAGCTTTAAGAACACTAAAAATGTTCTAAATTCAGTGTATAGGTCAGGAATTCAGCATCTGATTTGATAATTATATTCAATATGCCAAGCATAACAGGAACAGACCTGGTTTCTGACTGCCAAAATGAGGCTTTTTCGAACTTCTTCACTGTAAGGAATGCCATCCACTAAAGTGACAAAAGCATATATGCCTTGCCCTTTGACCTGGACCCAGAAAAAAACTAAAAAAATTATCAACAACTTGGAAGGACTAAATGAGGCATCAAGCATGAAGCTGAAGTCCTTTACCTCATGGTCAACACCAACTACAGCTGCCTCGGCACAGTGGGGATGAGAGACAAGGGCAGATTCTACCTCAGCAGTGCCAATGCGGTGTCCACTGCAGACAACTCACTACTTAATTATCATAGCACCAATTTAAATGAACTCTAAAAAGCTAGTCCACATGTGTAAAGGCCACATATGCAGTACCTGACATTGATAACATCATCGACTCTTCCAGTGAGCCAATGGTAGCCATCCTTATCCCTAATGCATCAAAATAATAACCAGAACAAATAGTTTACTGTGAGCAAAAGTTAGATATCCAACTAGCACACTAAGCTGTTAAAACTCATTTTGCAGGAACTTATGGCATAGAGATGAAGTTATAAGTCTGTGAATCAATTAACATGGCTGAACAACTACCTGCTGCAACCATCACCGGTGAAGTAATAACCAGCGAATGGTTTAAAATATGTGGTCTCATATCTTTCATGATCACCATAAAGCGACCGGAATGCCCCTGGCCATGACTTTTTGATGCAAAGATACCCAGTGCATTCACCTTCTATCTCGTTTCCTTTCTCATCAACTATGACAGGCTGCAATGTATCTCAAATTTCATTCCAAAAGACTATACACTTAAACATAATCTCTACATAAACCCACATTTTTCCATATAAATAACTTTGGTGCATACCTGAATACCAAAGAAAGGAAATGTGGCAGAACCAGGTTTCTGTGGCCAGGCACCAGGAATAGGTGTAATCTAGAAAAGGGAGAGAAAAGAAAGGGGCAAAAATAGGTGAGTGAATAAAGGATAACAAATAATAACCAGTAAAACATAGACTAAAAGATGGAGCATCAACACACCATGAAACCGCCAGTCTCAGTTTGCCACCAGGTATCTGATATAGGGCATCGTGAATCCCCGACAACATTGTAAAACCATCTAATTAACAAACATAAAGAATGTTAGTTATTCATTACATTCATAAGATCAACCAATCCAGAGTGAAGTGTTGAACCTCCATGCACTAGGGTTAATGGGCTCTCCCACACTTCCTAGAATACGTAGAGACTTACGAGAGTAGCGAGTAACATACTGCATCACAAATTAGAAAGGTCACTACCCAAGGCATACATGTACATGTGCATGCATTCTTGAATGAAGTGTTGTATGTGTGTATTTATGTATAAAATAAAAATTATAAACACAATTACAGCCAACTATATATCTTTTAAAAGTGCATAAGAAGCACTAAGACACTCTTTTAAAAGTGTATAAGAAGAATTAACAGACTGTTAATAGTACAACATCACAGACATGGTCCAAGGTGTTGCTGTGTCTTAAGGCTCCAAAGTTGGCCAATTTCTTTAACATTAATGAAAATCTATGCAAGAAATTTGGGTACAGCATAGTGATTTAAAAAGTGCTAGGTGCCAAGGTCCAAAAACGTCCGAGGCGCTAGGCGCTGGCCCGAACGAAATGATGCGCTAAAATATGAAAATATATAATATAATTAATAAATATAATTATTTAAATAAAAAATATGTTATTAAATTAAGAAAATCGAGTATAAAATCATAATAAATAAATAAATCATAATAGTATATTTTTTAATTTTTAAATAAAAAAATATACTATTAAATAAATAAAAAATAATAGTATTAAAATCAAAAAAAATATATTATTAATCTAATAAATAAAAATACTATTATTAGTATACAGTTAGTAGTATACTATTAATCTATTATTAACAGTATAGTGAGAAGAGTGTGAAAAGACCAAGGCTGCTGAGGCAACGACAACGGTAGCAGACAATAGCCGTAGTTGGAGTGGGAGCGAGAGCGACAACGGGAGCGGCAACAGTAGCGACGAGCGACGACAGCAACGACAAGCAGCTATTGTGGCAGCGGCGAGTAGCGACAGTAACGGCGAGCAGCAACAGTGGCAGCAGCAGCAGCAGAGAGCAGCAACAGCGGAGAAGAAATCTCGGCGACAAAATCACGAGTGTTAGGGTTGGGAAAGTCGGGGAAATCGCGAGAGGGAGCCTGATATCGGTGATTTAGTTGGTTCGATTGAACCAACTAAAGCATTGGAGACCAACCAAACTTAAAAATCTGGTTTGGTCGCCTGGTTTAACCAAGGCGCTCGCCCGACGCCTGGGCTCAGGCGAGCTGTCACGGACAAAATTCTAAATAGGATGTTTGATGTAATACTTATGTATGTCCGTGTCTTTCTATTTGTTCATGCTTTGCACAACATGTAGAGGAACGGTCGAAGGCTTAACAACCTCATTCTAATTGTGGACAAAATTGAAATACAATGAATGACTACAAAATAGAAAAGGGTATCCAAAATCTATAATGATGGGAGATGAAAGAACTAAGATTCCTACCTCATCACCATCACGCATTAGGGCACGGACCAGTGTTGGTGCTGTGTAAAGTATTGTCACCTTGTACTTATCGACAATGTCCCAACAACGTCCAGGATCAGGGTAGCTTGGAGCCTGTAATTTTTTTGGAAATAATAAATGTTTGAAAAGATCATTGACATTAAACAGACCATATTAGAAAGGCTGATATCCATGCAAAGAAAGACCAGTTTATAGGTTACTGCTTATCAATCAGTGGGCAACCCGTAGAAAATTTTCTGATGTAAAAGAATTGACCAATATAGTCAAATACATATAAGTTGATTCAACATGACCAGCACTTCAAGAAATTCATAGTAATGAATTACCCCTTCGAAGACTAAAATGGTAGCTCCATTCAAAAGAGGACCATATGTGATATAGCTATGTCCAGTGATCCAGCCACAGTCAGCAGTGCACCTGACGCAAGAAGAATAAGAGATCATGATATAAGTACCAGGAAATACAATTTATGTAGAAATAGTAACATATAGAAGATCTTTACAATAGGTATAGCCACAAAAATACATAGAACTGTACCAGTATACATCTGATGGCTTATAGTCGAAAGCATACTTAAACGTCGTTGCAGTGTATACCATATAGCCCCCATTTGTGTGTAAAACACCCTGCAAGTAGAAAATAAATACACAACAACTTACAGTAACAATTAAATAAGTGCGCTCTGGTCACCTTTGGCTTTCCTGTGCTACCGCTTGTGTATAAGAGAAACAGTGGATCTTCTGCATCAACCCATTCAACCAGACATTTTGTTGGAAATTGTGGGACAACATCCTGAAGACAGTACTTAAAAAATTAGGGGCAAATCAACTAATTGCTAATTTAATGGCATTAATGCAAATGAATAATGAACATTAGTAAAAAGTTTATTTCAGCAAATGTTTAATGTAAGCAGTAGAAAGGCCTAATTATGACATGCCCATAAGCAGGCAAGTTCACTGACCTCCCACCAGACATCTCTTCCTATCTGCCATTTGGTAGATTCTCTCTTCATAGCTGACTTGTTTTCAAAAATCAAGCACAAATCTGTAAAGGGGAAAAGGGAGATGAGTAGTAAGCCAATGGGAATAGAAGATCTTGTTCCAGATAGAATTATATATTTTTTTTTATGTTCTCAAATTCTAATAATTTATCATGTAAAGAGACTACATATATTATCTACATATTGTCTCAAAGGAGACATCCTAGTGGTTAGCATGTTCTAGTATTTAAGCAGTTGAGGGTTGAAGTCCCATTGCAAATATTTAGTGTGAATGTTATGCAATGCTTATGTGCCGAATAAGCAAAATTTGAAAGCGGAATATATATCTACACACACGTACACATGTAGTATAACTAGTCCAGTTTTTGGTAGGCTAGTCTTTAATGAAAGCTTTTAAGTTAAAAAAAAATCCTAAAATTGTGATAGGGTATATGCATGTTGGTTCTAGCTTCTACCAACTGTCTGCGTAACATAATCGGATCATCAAACACATAGTAATCCAATAAAATTCAGTTCCTAAAAGAAAAGCTTAGTTGCAACATGACCACGCAAGCTGAAAAAGGCATTATATGAGGAGGGATAAAAGAATATTGGAAATCAGTTAGGTAAGTGGCAAGTAATAGCAGACAAGTTTTATTCCATGAACAAGACATGGCTAAGAGAAGTTTCTATTCGCGTACCCACAGGAACTCCACTATTGACAGACTCAACCAATGCAGTATCAACTATCTCCTTGAGATGAATAACCTTGGCTCCTCTACACACCGCATTGCAGCTTATCACGGCTTTTGGTTTGCAGTCAACAATTCTCTGTGAAAGAGATTCAGCCGAGAAGCCAGCAAATACGACCTGAAGAAGTCCACAATATCTCATTTCTTGACATCTGAATACAATCATGAAAATCTTGACAAGATCGTAATAGGATATACCGAATGGATTGCACCAATGCGAGCACATGCCAACATTGCAATTGGCAACTCCATCAGCATGGGCAGATAAATGATGACCGTGTCCCCTTTACCGACTCCGACATTTTTCAAGTAATTGGCAAGCTGTTTGAAGACACTGAAGATTGATTACTGATGACCACCTCTGTTACAAGGTTCAACTGGTAGGCAGATTGAGATGAGCACCAACATACCTGGCAGACCTTCTCCAGCATCTGGGCATAGGTGAGCTGTGCATCTTGACCCGGCTCATTGCCTTCCCAATAGAGAGCCACCTTATCACCATTTCCTGCCTCTATGTTCCGATCCAAGGCATTGTAACAGATGTTCGTGACACCTCCTTTGAACCACTGTGATCAGTAACAGTACATCAGAACATAATTTATAGTTCAGCCCATTGTTTAAGCATTCTTTGCGAGCAAAACTAACCTCAATCTTAACAGCGCCTCTCCTCACGTCAATATTTTCGCTGCAGACCTCCGGATTCCACCTCTTCTTCCAGCAAAATTGGGATGCGATATCCGACCAGAATCCCGCAGGATCCTCGATCGATCTCTCATACATATTTTGGTACTAATTCATGAAACGCAGAGATCATATGTCAGCAACAAAAAGAAGATCTAAGATGAACGGAAACCAACACTTGTGGCCGTAAATCGAAACAAATCGAGGAAAAGAGAAAAAGACAAGTCTTTTTGGATCCAGAAGTGATAATCTCCTTTTGGATCTGAAATGAACGTTTCAGATAAAAAACTAGATCTTTTACTCGTTTCGAAACAGTGGCGGAAAGGCCGAGGTTAAAGGAGAGAGACCTGTTCCGGGGAGGAGATGTGGGCGTGGCGGGAGAAGTCGTGGGAGGGAAAGACGAGGTCGTTCTGCTCCGCGGCGAGGGCCTCCCCCAGGACGACAGCGTTGAGGCGGGAGATTCCCCCGGACCCCACGTGGCGGAGGCGGTCGTGGTGCGGCGCCGACCCCATTCCCAACAACCAACGGTGGCGGGGAGGAAGAGCTCTCGACGTCGAGAAGAGGCGGCGCGTCCAGGGCACCGCGATCTGCGACCACTTGGTTGCAACCGGCGGCGTAAATAGACGGGTGGAGGACAAAGAATCCATTCGTAAATCGATAGATCGGCGACTGGGAAATCCACTCGATTAACGTTTTCGTCTTCCTCTCCCTTCTCTCTCTCTCTCTCTCTCTCTCTCTCTCTCTGCTACTGGTACTCCGAATCAGATCCAGATGTACCTGCCGAAGCACTCGCGAGCTTGGTTTGGACTTCACTCGATGAACAGAGGCGGTGAGATCAAACCCATCGACCACACTGTGAAACCTCAACGCATTCAACCTGCAGCTTTCGCCCGCGGTACACTGCCGTGGCAGCTCCACCATGTGTGGCTTACGCTGGGATCTGCAACAGTGAGAGGCCTCGGAAGGTCGTCGGGCTGCCCCACGTAGAATCCGTTGCTTCATATCATGAATCCGTTACTTCATATCATCAAACGCATCCTTTGAGACATCGCATTATGTGTTGAATTAAATGGTCATATTTTATATTTAACTTTTGTATATAGCTTTATAACAACAACAAAAAAGACTATATAGTCTATCTTGAATAACTAAAATATTACAGTCTGTTACAGGTGTTATATTGTTAATCTCCGTTGATTGATTATTTATTAATAGCAAATTGAAACTATAATTGATATTGCACTATTATGATATATATATATGTGTGTGTGTGTGTTAGTGTGAACACTTTTAAGTCGTGGCTTCGGGGCCGTCGCGACTTGGTTCGGGTCCGAATGTGCGGGGATCCGGCGCGGCGCTCCTCGGGGCAACTGGGGAGGCCGGTCACGATGGTCCGGAGGGGATGTTGTATGGGGGCGAAGCTTCTTCGCGGCACTAGGAAGATGCAACCTCGCCCTTGTACCTGCACACAGGTCGGGTCGGCAACTCGGCCCGACCCCTCCGACGATCAAGTCAGATGATGTGGAAGGGAGTTTTTCTCATGAAAAATTGTCCTCCCCCTTCGTTTAGAACTTGGGGGTATTTATAGGGTAGTTCGGCGTTACCTGATGTGCCCGCCTACGGGAGGTAGGATCGTACCTCTAATGGCGTCTGATATTGCTATTGACGTAGCGTGGAGAACCGACTTGCCGCATGGTATGGGCGAGGGTCGGTTGTCGTCCTCTCCTGCCTCAGCCAAGCGCGCGCGGTTAGACAACGACAAGGTCGTTGTCTGAGAGCGGATGACGTCAGGACGTGTCGAGTCAGCATTATTGCCCTCCTCCTTGGGCAGAGCGGTGGCCAGGTGAGGTCGACGTCGTGACACGTCATGTCGCTATTATTACCCTAGAGGCCCTAGAGGCGGGCCTGCGCTTTCCCCTTCACCCCCTCATCGTAGCTTGTATCTCATTCTGGCGAATTTCGCCGTCCCAGGTGGCGCCAAACTCCTGGCGTTACCTAGTGGTATTCCTGGGGGAATGCTACCATGCCAACATCACCCCTACCCTCAACCTATTCCTCTCCTGCTATTGCCTCTCCAAAGGTTCAGGGGGTTACTTTCTATCTGCCCGGACGAGATTTCGAGTCGGGGGGGGGGGGGGGGCTCCTTCCAGTGACAAAGGGTAGAAGGGGAGGCTCCGGGAGATTCTCCCCAGCTCCCAGGCTCTCCGGAGCATGACCGAGCGGTGGTTAGTAGAGACGGGTCTCAGCCCGATGCCACTGGGTACGTGGGCAACGTTTGGTTCGGGTGTTCGCGTGGTTAGTCCTTGGTACTAACACTTTTGTTGTCTCTTGTAGAAATGGTGAAGCTTCGATCACTCCTCGGGGGCAATGCGTCACCAGCTCCTCTTCCAGCACCGCCAGCCGACTTGTAGCCTGGCACGAAGGACGCCCCACTGGAGATATGCTAGTCATAGGTTCCCAGCAAGCCAATCACGTGAGTGATGGCACGTGTGACTTGATACAGAATATTTTTGCTTATTATATTTTGGCGTATATCACTTTATAACTATTGCATAAATGCATATATATATTGTGATGTCCTTGGATTTGTGCAATGGGAATCGGATCGTGATGAGATCACGATAATGAGATCGATTCACCTTTAAACACATATCCTAAATAATCCCGGTCATAGGTTACTCAAGAGGGACATCGTGATAACTGGATAGACTGGTGTGTTGTATACCCGTCAATATGATGGATGCAGCTGGTCTCATAGCTGCTCGTGCAGGGACACTAGGGATACAGTACAGGTGCTCATTGGAGAATGAGTTCACTGATTGATCCGCTTACGGAATGCTAGATGGTTGATGATGCCTTATTGTCAGACAGTGATTCCGTAGTCCTAGTGGTGTATACGGTCCTTAGACTTGAGACACCAAGGATGTCCTGTATGAGTGCTCCACTCTTTGATACCAGACTTATAGGTTTGGCTGTCCCAGATCTAGTACAACTGGTCATTGGGAGTGGTAGTCGACCTTACGAGGGCTATTGAGTGTCGACAGAGGATCATCTACTCTCGGCGTCATGAGAGGAATATCCCATGTGTTCTTGCTCAGACAAATCCCTGGCTAGGGTCATTCGGGTTGAGAGAGAAAGAGTTCTCCGGGAGAATCCGATTAGAGCGAGACTCGAGTAGAAACCGTATGGGTCTGATAGCACCATGCTCGATATACGGTCTCTTGGATATTAGATGGATGAGGGACTATAGGTACATGGTAACTGAGGACAGACATGTCCAATGGATTGGATTCTCCTATATCGTCTGGGGACTACGGTGTAGTGGCCTAGTACGTCCGTAGTCGATGAGTCGAGTGAATTATTACAGAGATAATAATTCACTGAGTTAGAAGGAGTTCTGACAGATATGACTCACGGCCAGCTCGATATTGAGCCTAGAGGGTCACACACATATGGTAGGCATTGCGATGAGTAGAGGTTCAGATATGAGATATCCGACGGAGCCCTTGTCTTATTGGATGCAGATCCAATACCCACTAGGGAAGGACCCATTAGGGTTTGACACGGGATCTCTATAAATAGGAGGGATTCACAACCTCATAGGCTAGAGTCTTTGCTTGCCTTTCCTATTCTGCTCTCCCTCTCCACCTCAGAGTAGGCCTGGAGTTTTTAGGAGCGTCGTCGCAACCCTGCTGTGTGGATCACCGCTAGAGAGGATGATGCTTGACCTCCTTCACCCTCTCCTAAGGATCTGCAAGGAAACAAGGATATACGATCTCCCTAGGTAACACAATTTCTATACGCAGTTTTGTGTTTTGCGGATTTTTTGCGCACCAATCTTCGCACGACGACGAACATCTTTTTGGGAATCGGGGATTTTTATTTTCTTGTTCTTCCGTTGCGCATATGATGTCGCCCCCAATGATTTCCCAACAAGATCGAGGTCGGGCGTCCTCGGAAGAAAGCGAAGACGATGCCTTCCAAGGGGGCTGAGGTGGGCCCCCGTTGGGGCGAGGCCGAGCCTAGTCGGTAGGCGGTTGGGAAGGGTCTGCGCCCTCCCTCTGTTCGTGACCTGTGCCGCTCGCCAGCCGGGGACGAGGAGCCATTCCTGGCGCGGCTGGTGGGCGAGATCCTGCTCGGGGAAGCCAGCGACCCTCTGGTGACCCATTGGGGAGGCCTGTCCCGGGGGGACAGGGTATGGGTCGGAGGGGACGCCTCCGCAGCATTCCTCCAAGGCGCACTTCATCCCGACATGGCTCGGGATTTATACACTTTGCCCTCGGAGGCTCTGCTCAGCAAGGCAGCCAAGTCCATGACCTGGGTAAGGATTTGTCTTCCCCTTTCGTTCAGGGCTGTTTGTCTTTTGCTGACCTGTCTTCTTTTTACAGGGTCTTCATTATGCAACGGCCCTGATGGACAGGGTGCGTGACGCCGGGAGGGTCATCGGGGGCCTTATCGACCGTAATGTCGAGCTTCGCCGTCAGGTAGAGGAGGTCGAGCCGGAGCCGGTCCGGAGGTAGTGGCGGTTGCCGAGAAGTGAGCGGCAGAGTCTGAGGCAGAGGCGGCTCGCCTCAGGTCGAAACTCGAGGCTTCTCGGAAGTCGAACGAGGAGCTCCAGAAAACAATAAGGGTGGAGTGGGCCGAGCTCCGCTTGTCGAAGACGGAGGCGGGTGTCCTCGGCAAGAGGTTGGAGGAATCGAAACCCGAGGCGAAAGCGGCCTCGAAAGCACTGGCGGAGGAGGCCCGTCTTCGACCCGCCAAGGAGAAGGAGCTCCTTGAGGCGTATAAAAAGTCTGAGGGGTTCGAACTCGGGCTAACGCGGATGAGGCGGGTGTCCTTCGAATACGGATACCGAATCGCCACGTCCCGCTTTCGTGTTCGTCACCCTGGCCTCGAGGTGGAGGAGGATCCCTTTACTTCCCACCCCAAGGATCTGGAGGTTGACATGCCCGAGGATGTCCCTTTTGACGATAGTCTGGATGCTCCGTTGTAATAAGGGTCCTGTATTTTGTTTTTCTAAGGTGCTAGTTAACTCTGTAAGTCGGGGTCCTGTAAGTTGGTTTTTCCTTGAATAAAAGAAAAACTTTTTCTTGTGTGTCGTTTTCTTCTTCTATCCTTTGAGCATAAAGGTTTCTTCCCCTTTCGACGGAAATTTCTAAGGTTTTGGTCATTCCATGTTTTCGGCGCAAAGGGAAATTTTTCTTCTGGCGGCTCACCTGACTTCTTCCTCTTCCTTTAGATGGAGACTTCTTCCCTCAGGCGAAAAAACTTTATTTAAACAAAAAACCTTTTAAGGTTCTGGACGTTCCATGTTCTCGGCAAAGAAGAGCCGTCCATTGTCGCGAGCCGGTATGTGCCCGGTCGGATCACCTCGATGACCCGATAAGGTCCTTCCCATCTGGGAGCCAACTTCCCCTTTGCTCGGGTCGGGTCGTTGACCTCGGTCTTTCGTAGGACTAGGTCGCTTAACTTAATTGATCGGGGTCGTACCTTCTTGTTGTAGACCCTTACGACGACCCTTTTGTAAGAAAGGACCTTCACGTGTGCGTCGGCGCGTCGCTCCTCGAGCATGTCGAGGCGAGCTCGAAGTCCTTCGTTCGAGATCTTCTCATCATAGGCTCTTGTCCGAAGGGTGGCAATAGCTACCTCGGGCGGCAGGACAACTTCGGTTCCGAACGCGAGGCTGTAAGGGGACTCTCCTATCGTAGTTTTGGGAGTGGTGCGTAGCGACCACAAGACACTCGGGAGTTCGTCCACCGAGGCCGATCGGGGTGTGCACACTCTTCTTTTGAGCCCGTCTAGGATGGACCGATTGGTTACCTCCGCCAGCCCGTTCGTCTGAGGGTAGGCCACCGAGCTGAACCTTAGCTGGATGTCGTGTTTGGCACAAAACTCCCGGAACCTTTTACCGGCAAATTGAGGTCCGTTATCTGTAATGATGGTTTTGGGCAAGCCGAACCGAGTCACCAGGTTCCTCCATACGAACTTTTCTATTTGCCGCTCCGTGATCATCGCCAGTGGTTCTGCCTCGACCCACTTTGTGAAATAATCCACACCCACGATGATGTATTTTCGCTGCCCTGAGGCTGGGGGGAAGGGGCCGAGGAGATCCAAACCCCATTGCGTGAATGTCCATGCGCAGTCGATAGGGGTGAGCGGGACCGCGGGCTGCTAGGGTGTGCAGGCGTGCTCTTGGCATGAGCTACACCGTTGCACGTGGGTCTTCGCGTCCCGGCACATGGTAGGCCAGTAGTAGCCTTGGCGAAGTATTTTGTGTGCCAGGGTTCGCCCGCCAATGTGTTCCCCGCAGATTCCCTCATGGACCTCAGCCAGAACTACCTAAGCTTCGCCGGGCTCCAAGCACTGCAGGAGGGGGTATCAGAAAGACCGCTTGTAGAGCCGTCCACCCACCTCGGTGTACCACGCATGCGTGCGACGCAAGCGCCGAGCCGTCGCCTTGTTGGGCGGAAGAGTCCCGTCCCGTTTGAAGCGCAGCAATTCCTGTACCTAGGAGGTAGGCGCGTCACACGGGGTTGCCGCTGCGATTTTGATGGTTTAGGCAGGGAGCTCCTCGACCTCGGGCCCAACTTCGGGGATTGGCTTCGATGCCAGCTTAGCTAGCGCGTTGGCTCGCTCGTTTTCTTCCCTCGGGATGTTAGATAATGTAAAATACGGGAATTTGACAGTCAGGTTCTTTACCTGTGCCAGGTACTTCGCCATGTTCGGGTCCTGGGCCTCGTATCCCTCGCTAAGTTGCTCGGCTACTAGCTGCGAGTCGGTGAGGACGCGGATGGCGACCACCTGCATCTCGAGGGCCAGCCTGAGTCCTGCTATGAGCGCCTCGTATTCCGCCTCGTTGTTAGTGGCTTGGAACCCGAAGCGGAGGGAGCGCTCGAACGCCCGCCCATCGGGAGCCTGTAACACCAGTCCTGCGCCGGCGCCTTTTGAGTTGGCCGATCCGTCGACGTGCAGGACCTAGTTCTCGAGAGGTTGTTCGAGGCCTCCGTCCTCGATCTGGGTTAATTTTGCGATGAAGTCGGTCACAGACTGGGCTTTGATAGCGGTCCTGGGTACATATTGTATGTCATGCTCGCCGAGCTCCACCGCCCATTTGAGAAGACGTCCTGCAACATCAAAGTTAGACAGGATCTACCGAAGCGGCTGGTCATTAATGACCTCCACCAGATGAGCCTGGAAGTAGGGGTGTAGCTTCCGGGCGGACAACACGAGCGCAAGTGCCAGCTTCTCGATTGGTGGGTATCACTCCTCGGGCCCGTTCAGAACGTGGCTGACATAGTAGACTGGAAGCTATTCGCCGGAATTTTCCTTGACCAGGACGGAACTGACCGCGTGCTGGGAGACAGCCAGGTAGATACCTAGCTTCTCCCCCGGAGAGACTGAGGCAAGTCGAGGGAGGTCGGTCAAGTGTTGCTTCATTTGCTCGAGAGCTTCCTCGCATTCGGCCATCCACTGAAAATTTTTCGGGTTCTTCAATGCCCTGAAGAAGGGGAGGCAGCGATCACCTGATCGGGCAAGGAAACGGGACATGACGACAAGCCTCCCGTTAAGGCGTTGTAGGTCTTTGATCGTCCAAGGTGACTGCATATTGATGATCGCCTGGACTTTCTCCGGGTTGGCGTCAATTCCTCTTTCGTGTATGATTACTCGAGGAACTTTCCCGAGGTAACGCTGAAGGCGCACTTCGCGGGGTTAAGCCTCATGTTGTACTTGCGCAGCGTGGCGAACGCCTCGGCCAGGTCGGCCAGGTGGGCTCCCACCTCCTGGCTTTTAACAATCATGTTGTCAACGTAAACTTTCATGTTCCGCCCGATCTGGTGGGCGAACATCTTGTTTACTGTTCTTTGGTATGTAGCCCCGGCGTTCTTCAATCCGAAGGGCATGACCTTGTAGAAGTAGACCCCTTGATCGGTGCCATTCTGATCTGGTTGTACCCCGAGAAGGCATACATAAACGAGAGGTGGGCGTGTCCGGCCGTATCGTCGACCAACTGGTCGACTTTTGGAAGGGGGTAGCAATCCTTCGGGCATGCATTGTTGAGACTGGTGTAATCAACTCACATCCTTCAGCTTCCATTAGCTTTCTTGACGAGGACTACATTAGATAGCCATTGTGGGTATCTGGCTTCTTCTATGAAGTTCGCCTCTAGCAGTCGACCCACTTCTTCTCGTATGGCCAACTGCCGATCTGGGGCGTGCCGCCTGGGCTTTTGATTTACAGGGCGGGCGTCGGGTGAAATACTGAGGTGATGCTGTGCGACCTCCGGGTCGACGCCCGTCATGTCAAATGTTGACTAGGAAAAGATGTCAACATTCTGCTGTAGGAGGCCGACGAGCTGTCTTCGTTCTTGCTCGGGTAGCTCCGACCTGATCTTAACCGTCTGCTTCGGCCGATCCTCTAGCAGCGGCACATCGATGGTGGACCCCCTCGGCTCAGGATGGGGGGTTGGCTTCTTTGCCTCCCGGGGGTCCGCTAACGGTGATTCGATCCTGGCCTTCTTGTGTAACGAAACGACGACCAGGTAGCAGCGCCTGGATTCTCGGGGACTTCCTGCGACCTCTTCGGTCCCAGCGTGGGTCGGGAACTTCACAGTTTGGTAGTAGGTCGAGACGATAGCTCTGATTTTGTTGAGGGTCGGCCGGCCGAGGATGGCGTTATATGCAGCAGGAAGGTCGATTACCAGGAAGGTGGTCATCACCGTCTTCGACCTCGGTGGGGCTCCCAGGGTCAAGGGTAAAGTGATCACCCCCAGCGGCGAGATTGAGTCACCGGTGAATCCGGTGAGTGCCGAGAACATCGGCTTCATGTTATCTCCGGACAAGCCGAGCTTTTGGAAGGCGTCGAAGTAGAGTATGTCGGTCGAGCTCTCGGTATCGACCATGATCCTTCTTACTTGAGCATTGACTATTCTGGCCGATATCACGAGCACATCGTCGTGCTCGGTTTGTTCGGATGCCTCGGCCGGGAAGGTGATGTTAGGCTCGGGCTCGTGCCTGGGAGCTTCGGCCAGAGCGGCCCTGGCGTACGCCTTTCTTTGGGTCATAGAATCCCCGCCAGATGCGGGGCCGCCAGCTATTACGTCGATGTGTCGTTCAATGGGACCCTCCGGGTGCAGTGAAAGTTCTTTGTCCGATCGGAGGTACTGATCGAGGTGTCCCCTACGAATGAGCTCTTCGATCTGCCTCTTTAGCTCCCGACATTGTTCGGTGTCATGCCCATGTTGCCGGTGGAAGCGGTAGTACTTCGATTGGTCCACCAGCGCCCGCGGATTCCTCATCGGGTAAGGTTCTTTGAGCAGTCCCTTTTCCCTTATGTGGAAGAATATTTTCGTTCGAAACAAATTCAAGGCTGGGAGAGGGGGCCTTGATACCAGCGGGTCGGATCTATCCAACCTACGCCGAGACATAGCGGGTTGCTGTTGCCGGGGCGGCTCCGGCTTGATCCTCTTGTGTTCCTCGCGTTTTCCGGCCATCCACATCTCCGCGGCGACGAACTGGCTCGCCCGTTGGAGCATCTCGGGTACCGACGTGGGAGGTCGCTCCACCAGAGACCAGAAGAACCTGGAGGGCCGCAGGCCTATCATGAATGCCTGCATCAATAGAGAAGGGTGAGCGTCCGAGAGCCCTCGGATCTGCGTCGTAAAATGGTTCACGAAGTGGGAGAGGGGCTCGTCCTCCCTTTGGTTGAGTCCGAGGAGCAACGCCACGGACGGCTTCGGGCGGGCGTAGGCGAGGAAGTTGAGCTCGAAGTCTCGAGCGAGCTGATCAAAAGAAGAGATGGTCCCGGTCTTCAGGCCACTGTACCATGCACGGGTCGGCCCCCTCAAGGTCGTTGGGAACACCCTGCACATCAAGGCGTCCGAAGTGTCATATAGCGCCATCTGGGCGCGAAACGCAGCTACGTGATCCGAGGGATCAGTGGCGTTGTCATAGGCCTCCAGGGCTAGGAGCCGGAAGTGTGGTGGAATCACTTGATCCTGTATTTTGGGTACGAACTGTGACCCTTGGTATCCGTCCACCCCGAGCTCCCCCTTTGACCTGCGAACCTCCTGCTGTACTTCGTCGAGGCGTTGATTGAAGAGGCGCAACTGGGCTCGCAGGGCGTTCGTTGAGTCCGCGGATGGCACCTCAGGCTCCAGATGACTCGACGTGCCTTCCGCCTCTCGGTCCCCGAGGCGGGCTATTTGGTTTTGAGGTGAAGTAGGGCGCTCGGGGAGCGACGCGTGTGTCCGGGCGGGGGGCTCACACTATTGCAAAGGCTGGGTTGCACGTGGGGGCGTCGGCTGGGAGACGAGCAGGATGATAGTCTGCATTACGCCCGCTAGTGCTCATACTTGGTGAGCGAGATCGTGAAAGGCTTCCGGTGAAACAGGCGGCGGGCTGACGGGGACGTCGGGTGGCGACAAACCCGGGTCGTTGAACAACCGCCAGTAGCGTTCCGATGTTGTGACGGGGCGTTCGTCTCGGAGTTCACCATGCGGGGGGTGATCTTCCGGGGTGCTGATCGGACGCGACCCCGTGGCTGCGGGTTCGCCAGAATGGATCTGCTGATCGTTCGACATTCGAGCCCTTCCTCTTGCACCAAAATGTTAGTGTGAACACCTTTTAAGCCGTGGCCTCGGAGCCGTCGTGGCTTGGTTCGGGTCCGAATGTGTGGGGATCCGGCGCGACGCTCCTCGGGGCAGCTGGGGAGGCCGGTCACGATGGTCCGGAGGGGATGTTGTATGGGGGCGAAGCTTCTTCACGGCGCTAGGAAGATGCAACCTCGCCCTTGTACCTGCACATAGGTCGGGTCGGCAACTCGGCCCGACCCCTCCGACGATCAAGTCAGATGATGTGGAAGGGAGTTTTTCTCGTGAAGAATTGTCCTCCCCCTTTGTTTAGAACTTGGGGGTATTTATAGGGTAGTTCGGCGTTACCTGATGTGCCCGCCTGCGGGAGGCAGGATCGTACCTCTAATGGCGTCTGATATTGCTATTGACGTAGTGTGGAGAACCGACTTGCCGCAGGGTATGGGCGAGGGTCGGTTGTCGTCCTCTCCTGCCTCGGCCAAGCGCGTGCGGTCAGATATCTCTTAGAAATATCTAATTACCTTTTTTGTGATGATAATTGATATTATGAAGAGAAATTGAGAATTGGGCTCACAATCAATTCTTGATAACCAAAGTTGTAAATTTTTTTCATACTTTGCAATAGGTAAAAGATTTAAAATCTCATTATGAATTCTAGAAGACATCACGTAACACTTTTGATGTTTGATAGGAGTTTTCTGGAATCAAGTATTATTTACACCATTATCATTTAAAAGAAACACGTCTTTCCATCCCAAATATGTGATGATTTATCTTTATAAATTTGTCGTATAGGGCAAATGATTCGTAGAAGAAGAAGCATCACCAAAAGTCTTGGGTCAATGACGGAGATTGGTACACTTAGGAACGAAATATTCCACATGAAAAAGATGTGAGAATACGACGTGTGGGGGAATTTAATTTGCAGATGGATGATTCCTATGAGAATCACGATCAAGATTTTTATCGTTGAATAAACAAGATCGTCGGATGCTTAGTGGATAATTCCACACGAAAAGAGAGATGTGATGTGACATATGAGGAAGGGCGTCATTTTCATAATTTATGTTAAGTGAATCTTTTGCCGTGAAATATTGAGTTTTCAACATGAGATTGATTACACTTTGGTATCATCCGAGATCTTTAACACTTTTCTAGAATCATATAGCTAATAAGACTTCATCAGTTTGACCTTATAATGATATTTGATAAGATCATTTAGTCTCATATTGATTAAGGAGTATGAAAACCAAAGACTCGTAAGTTTGCTGGGTCTCCCTTACCCTCACAAGTTCTGAAAAGACAAAACCCTTTAACACAAGAGAATAATTCCTCACACGGCTACGGCCCCGCGAAGGTAGGGTTGGTGCCGCTCGGGTGTGATGCCATGTAGGACAACTAATGTCAGTACGGAAGGTATGGGTTCGCCACTTAAGAGGTCGACGACCATTAAGAGGCTGGGGTAGCCCACCCCCGTGGGCAAGCATAAAAACCCATCGTCTGGCCTAGGAGGTTTTTTTCGCTCAAGCATTCTACTCTCACTCATTTAACCAAAAGCTAACTTAAACTTCGGATGAGTTAGATCGGGAAATCCCCCTCCCAATCATGACCTGAGTGCAAGAGCCCAATGACGAAGAATCAAGTTGCCCGTTAGGAGAGAAGGTCGCTCTGGTGACGAGGCTCAAATTCGACCCAACACTTGAGCACCAATGTAGGAGATCCTGTGCATCGAGGACTCCAAGACAAAGGGCTGCACCGGACACAGGACGACCGACGCCAGCTCTTGAGACTTGAGCGCTAGAACGGGCAATCGGAGTTGACCCTAGCTCTCCAACCATGACGTAAAGAGATAATAACATAAACCATATAAAATTAAACTCATAAATCAACATAGTTGAGCAATTAAAGTTCTTTCACTTTCGAAACAATTTGATTATTTATTTTATGTTCGTATAGTTTATGCAAAGGTGTTTGATTCAGATAATTTATACCAGATTTATACGATGGATGCCTGATAATCTAATAAGACCATTTTTTATGCTTAAATTAATATTTATTTATATCAAATAATTTTTTTAAAAATATTTATCACACAATTTATAGTGTTTGAACTCTGTAACCACTATCAATTTTTAACCTGTCAGCTAAACAGATCATATCAATGTTTTATGATCAATCAACTCCACAGTTTAGCTGTCATTGATGATTCTCATGTTACTAATAGATGAAAGCATATTAGATGATTAGATATTTTTCGTACACGCTGAATCAAATGCCGGAGGAACGAATACCGACCGGTAGACGTAGCCTTCTACGTTACATCTCAACGTCGAATATGACCGGTAGACGTAGCCATACACTTACCGTTCGTATGCGTGTCTACGTCTCAATGTCGTCATCGCTATCTTTAATGTCATGTGCAGCTGCAGAGCAGAAATATCTATCTCAGCCAGCTTAGTTCGATGTCCATTGAGACACGGTCGACCCAAACCGGTACACCGTTCAACGGGCTCGATTTCACGTCCTATTGGCTTTTCCGGTCCAATTTGGTGTGGAATCTCGTGGATGATGGACTTGACGGTTCAAAGATGATTCGGGATTCAACCGGTCGAGCCGAAGTCTTCCGTAACCTGCGGGCGGTTCAACCCGACCCACAAATCGAATGAATCAGTGGAGAAAAGGGCACGAACGTCATTTCATGACTTGAGACAATTGCGTCTTGTGGGTCCCGCTTCCGGCGGAAGACAGGGACGCCGGTTGGTACCCCGCGGGTAAGGTCAGTGGCCCCATCACGGTCCGGGTGAGGGTCGAGTGGTGGGTGTGCCGGTGTGGGACGGTGGAGGAATCGCGGGCAGCGGCTGGGAGGACGGGGCGGGCAGCCTGCCCGGGCTGCCCGAGATGGGGGGCCTGCGCTCTATAAGTTCCGGTGCTGTGTAGCTGAACGTAGTTTGCCGCTTTAGCTCTTTGAGTCTATCTTCGAAGGTTCGTTTTGGCCGATATTTTCCTTTTTCTTGTAATTTTTCTCATCCGAAATAATTTGCTTAAACCTAAACCTCAGATCTGAAGGAAATCAAGGACAGAAAAATGGCATCCAACTTCGTGAGCAAGGAAGACCACCACGATTACCACCAGCACTACCAGGCACCGTCGCCGCCGGGAGTTCGGAGGACTTGGTCCTCCAACTCATCCGCCTGCGGCCAGGGGGCCGTCCCGAAGTGCGTGTGCGCTCCGACAACCCACGCGGGTTCCTTCAAGTGCCGTCTCCACAGGACGAGTTCCCACAGCCACACCCCCGCCTCCCCCACCTCTATCCCTCCGCCGCCACGCGTGAACACCTCCCGCGCCCCCACCGTAGAGGCCCAGTGACTACAAGAAAGCTTCAGAAGTAGGGATATGTTTGGTGATTCCCGATGGTTATGGAGATAATTATGGCGTCTAGAGGATGGAGGAGAGAGAGGGAGACGGGTGTTACCAGTGTTGTAATTAGTCCTTTCCCGTAATAGCTAGTTCTGTTTTCCGTGTGTGAGAGATGATACCTCATGTAGTAGTTTCATTTGGAGATCTTGTTGTTGTTGAAGCTGTTCTTGTAGATATTATCCGCTTCCAAGCACCAAAGAAAACAAAAACGAGTGTTGCTATCTGTAATGTTCTAATCCGATCAACTCGTGGATAAACATCAGTGTTTGAGAAAGGACAGATACAACAATCAACAGGTGGCAGACTCAGTGGGCGTGAGACAAACGAGTTGACGTTTTCACTTTGCTCTTTACCTTTTTCTCACACTTTTTCCCTTCGTCGTTTGCTGTGGACAGCGGTAATTGGTTGCCTTCGATCTGCCCAGGTATGCGATCAACCATTGTGGGTTCTTGGGCATCAAGCAGCAGGATGCAAGATGATTGCCCCCAGTGTGTTCCATGAATTGCGCGTCCTCTGGTAAGAGGTTATTTCTTTGTTCCCAGGTGTGTGTGTGTGTGTGGATGTAGTTTCTTGTAGTTTTACTGTGAGTCCTCGAAATCTATGGCAAAAGAAGTCTTGGCCTGCAGAAAGGTCGTCTTGTTCTGCAAGAATTCCATGCGAGAACTGTGGTATCAATATTTTACTGCTGCTGCTGTTTGTTCTTTTCCTGCACTGGTCGGCTCGATGACATGGCTATATACTGCACCTAATTTGTCGTTATTGAGTATTTTTAGCAATGGTACAATTTCAATTTGTAGATATAGTACTTGCAAACTTAGACGATGAGCAGGAGATTGAAATACTGAAGGTGTCACCATCAGAGCTTATGGATGTGGGCCTTGGTTGGCTGCCACTGTGCTTTTACTTGTTCTAACTATTTGCTGTGCTGAGGCTTTTGATTGGGACCTTGTCTGGATATACACAGATAGAAAAATGTTGTTTGATGAAATCAAAGTGTAAGACTTGAATAAGATTGATTTGTCAAAGTTTAGCTTTTTTTTTTTCTTTTGTATTCCACAAACTGTGTGCTTGCATCTTGTGGGATATGTTTCTTGCATCAATTTCTGCAGTGCTTGCATCTTGTGCTTGCACCTTGTCTGGATATACACAGATAGAAAAATGTAATGCATATACCAGTTGATTCTTATTCTAAATTCTAAATTAAATTTACTTTTTGTGTGTTGGAAGTTATTGCGGCTGCTATGTGCTGTGAACCAGTCCAAAAACTTACCCTCTTTTTTGTGTGAATTTACTATGTTTCCTGGTCCACTGAAATTGTTGTTTTGGCCACCCACCTGATGCTGTGATGCTAACAGTGGCATGTCATTCATTCTTTTGCGAGGAATTGATTCATCAGACTTGTTCTTTCATATGCTGGCTAAGATGGTTGCTTGCCAAACTCTCTTTAATTACTGTGTGTGTCAGGCTATTTATTATTGTCTCTTAACTTGTTCACTTGCTCAATCTTGTTCCTTCGTTGATGGATTTCTCAAGAAGTATTCTGCTGATAGGTTATAGCAGATTAAGGCTATTACAAATTGACTTAAGTTGCTGTTTGGTTTCACAAATCCCTGAAATAGAGTTATGGACCATATCATATTGTGAGACCCTTTTTTCTTTTGAGTGGTTTGTCAAATGAAGGCTTAGGAAACATCTTTTTTATTATTCTGGTTCGCTTAAGTCGGGCCTTCGTCACTCTTCCATACTTAATTGTGTTAGAAGAAAAGTTAATATATCTTTTTAATACTGACTGAACTCTAAATGGTTTAAACTATTTTTCCTTTTTTTGCATCATAATTTTGTAGTCTTTGACTTGCTAGATGTTGGTACTCATTGTTGTGGTGGTTAAACAATTTTGAAGAATTCTTGTGGATTTTGAGGTAATCTTAGCCCTCCTCAGATCCCATATTGACAGAGCCTTCTTACAGTCATTGAGTGGTCAATCTAATCTAATAAAAAGTCTCACTAATTTATGAAGGCACTAAATTTTGTTACATTGAAGTAGATTAAACTATAAAATGATGCATTTACGATGTGTAAATTAAGTTGATCATTTGAATGATTATTGTCCCCATCTGGTTAAGAGTCAATAGTGACAGTTTCTGGTTCTTGGAGTTTTGGAAAATCTGAATTATTGAGACAACCACTGAACATGATGAAGTGTATAGTCTACTATGTTTGACCTGAACAAAGGAAACTAGATATAAGTGGTTGAGGTGATCCATTCTCCAACTTGTGTATTGTCGAACTAAACTTGCAGGGATTAAGATGGTGATATTACCAAACATATTTCTCATGACTGCTTGCTGTGATATCTTAGCAATTAGTTCCATTGTTAGCTGTGCTAGTTATGAAAGTCCAGCTTAATTAGAACCTGCTCATGCTTTAACTAAAATGGAAATGCTGATTGGTTTTAGGCATCTTTGTCAATAAATTGGAAAAGTTAATATACCTAGATTTTGATTTCAAACTCTTTTGGTTTGAGCATTGACTAGTCTTCTTCAACAGCTTTTGTTTGATTCATATGGAAATTCTGAGGTTTTATCTGCATATGATTTTTGTCGAGCTTTGCTGATCAACTAGTAACGCATCTATGCAATAGATTGAGATGTGTAGTTTTGATGAACAAATGTGCCGCGGTTGATGAATCAGCATGGCCTGGTCCACAGGTCAATGTCGGGAACTTTCTACGGGGTGATTCGGATGATGAGCTATCCGAGCTCTCGGGAAGGAGTGCTGGTTGGTGTTGGTCGGGATCGGGGCTGATTGGCGACTCCTTGGTGCCGAGCGAGTCGCGCTCCCATGCCGAGTCCCTCACCGTCGATGAGTGGTAGTCCTCCTGCAAAATGGCCTCCGCCGGGTGGTACCTGACCGTGGCCCCTCCGACGAGCAAGTTAGTAACGAGAGGGATTGTTCTCTTTTCTCTCATTCTTTAGTCGGAGGCCAGCCAGGTTTATACCGTGGCGCGAAGGCCGATGGTGTGTCAGACGACATCGCCCTGAGCCATCGGGACGGGATGTGTGGCGCAGGGTTCTGACTTGACGTGCTATGTCGGCTGTGACGTGTTCAGGCTCTGTCAAAATATACCATATCACGTGGGAATGCCTATCATGCCTTGGGTAAAGTGTGCTGGAATGATGTTCTGTATTGGACTGTGGTTAACTATAAGAAATTCTAATTTGCGAATGCTCATGGACTTCTGGTCATTGTTGACCTTGAGCGGACCAATGACTTGGTCAATGGATGAAGTCATCGCATATGCTTTCTTAATTAACTGAACTTGAAGGAATTTGGTTGATAAAATATATTATTTGGAGTCTTTCTTTAATTCCTTTTTTGGAAAAGGTTTGAATTGAGTTATTCTTTCCTTGTTTTCTATAATTAAATCGGTTCAATCAATCCATTAATTTTTAAATCAGTATAATCCATTAATTCAAATCGATTTAAGTTAATAGTGTATATATTTAATAAAAATAATAATACTTAAACTAAATGTTAAAAAAAAAGTATACAGAAAAGAGTACAAAAATCAAAATCATATAAACATTATAAAATAATAAATTAAGATAATATTCATATAAATGTCAGAATATTTTAAGGCACATATAATTTTATGTTATTTTGTATGGTTATTTTATTTGTATTAATTTAAATATTTAATAATTGTTAGTCGGAGATGGATTAACCCAAGCAGCACGTGTGAGCGGAGTCCGGTTCGAAGACGATGGTTTGCTTCTGAGTCTGGTCGGACCACGAACGCGTGCTCACCCGTTGTTTTGGTTCAGAGGTGAAGGTGCGGGGCCCCGATAGCTTTGTTTGTCTGTATCGCAGTGTCATCATTGCTCCTTACCAAATTCCAAGCCTCGAGGCGACTCCACCTGCCCTATCCCATTCCTATTGGTCTCCGCTCGCCTGTCTCGTCCTCCTCCTCCTCCTCCTCTTGGGAAGTTACACAAACAGTTGATCTTCATTGAAAGCTGAAGGATAGGAGGAAGAGCTAGGTGATCATGGGGGGAACCGGCGGCGGCGTGGGGGTTGGGGACCGTGGGGGGACGCCGGATCGGGGTTCGTCGGAGGCGGATGGGGAGGAGGAGCAGCAGAAGCAGCAGCGGTCGGAGATCTACACGTACGAGGCGCCGTGGCACATCTACGCCATGAACTGGAGCGTGCGGCGGGACAAGAAGTACCGGCTGGCAATCGGGAGCCTGCTCGAGGGCTACGGCAACCGGGTGGAGATCGTGCAGCTGGACGAGGCCACGGGGGAGATCCGCTCCGATCCGGCCCTCTCCTTCGAGCACCCTTACCCCCCCACCAAGGCCATGTTCGTCCCCGACCGCGACTGCCTCCGCCCGGACCTCCTTGCCACTTCCGCCGACTTCCTCCGCATCTGGCGCATCGCCGACGACTCCTCTCGCGTCGAGCTCCGCGCTTTCCTCAATGGCAATCGGAACTCCGAGTTCTGTGGCCCGCTGACCTCCTTCGACTGGAACGAGGCCGAGCCCCGCCGCATCGGCACCTCCTCCATCGACACCACCTGCACCGTCTGGGACATCGATCGCGAGGCCGTCGACACCCAGCTAATCGCTCACGACAAGGAGGTCTACGACATCGCCTGGGGCGGGGTCGGCGTCTTCGCCTCCGTCTCCGCCGACGGCTCCGTCCGCGTCTTCGACCTCCGCGACAAGGAGCACTCCACCATCATCTACGAGTCCGCCGACCCCCCCGGCACCCCGCTGGTCCGCCTCGGATGGAACAAGCAAGACCCCCGCTACATGGCCACCATCATTATGGACAGCGCCAAGGTCGTAGTCCTCGACATCCGCTTCCCCACTCTGCCCGTCGTCGAGCTCCATCGCCACCAGGCCAGCGTCAACGCCATCGCCTGGGCTCCCCACTCCTCCTGTCACATCTGCACTGCCGGCGATGATTCGCAGGCCCTCATCTGGGACCTTTCCTCCATGGGCAGTGACCAGGCGAGCGGCCACCAGCCTGTCGCCTCAGCCGCCACAGCCGAGGGCGGCCTCGACCCCATATTGGCTTACACCGCTGGTGCCGAGATCGAGCAGCTTCAGTGGTCCTCCTCCCAGCCCGACTGGGTGGCCATCGCCTTCTCCACGAAGTTGCAGATACTCAGGGTTTGACAGCCTCATCTTCAATCAGGAACCAAATCGAGAAGCTAAAAAAGGGTTATGCATCACAATTACCATCCACATTATTCACTAATGCCTATTATGCTTAGGATGATATAACATCAGGTTTTCTAATTAAACTAGGAAATGCAGGTTCCATAGTATTTTGTCTGTGTGTCTGTGGTAGTAGGTAGCTTCTGAGCTTGTCAACCGAAACTGCATTCTATTGAGTAGGGATATCATTGACTCCATTTTCGAGAGTTATTGCTTTCTCTGGGTTGTATGTTTAATTCTAGTGATAGAACTTATGCACATATATAATGACTAATTTCAGCATGAAAAGAGTAGTTGGAAACAAGACTTATATTTTCATGTTTTCTACTGCCACTTTCTTGATTGTCATATGCATTTATTCTGATGGTGTTGCAGCCCTTATTTTTATGTTACTTCTCTGTCTTTTCATCGTTCCTTTCTTCCTATCTGAAACTCATATCTTTGTTTCTTTTGTGGCCTTCTCATCTTCAAGTAATCTTTTTTGTTAAGCTTTAGATTTTCACTCTTGGAGCATTGGTAATATAAATTTTACGGAAGGAACAGGAGTGTTTTTCTTTTGGTTTTACTTTTCTGTTTGATACTTACTATGCTTGATTTTCCTAGACAAGTGATGGCTTTGACTTCACAAACTTTCTACTATGTTTTAGTAGAAAACTTTAACGTGGAATAATTTTGTAATGGTTCTGGAAGGATAATCAAGGAAATGCTTGTCCTATTCCCTGATACTTTATTAAGAACCTACGAAGGTAGGTAGGTGGTAGATCAGTCAAATTATTATGTGGCAAAGTAAATGACAATGTAAAGATTTAGCACCTCTATTGATCCTTGCTAGGGTCAGTTATAATATTAATTTCTTTAGGCCTTCCAATCAAATTTGAAGACTTTCTACACTACCTTTGCACATACTATATAATACTTTTGCTGAAAGTAAGTGGCCTATCACCATTAGCTCAAAAAAGTTTCATGTTATTTTGTTCCTAATGAATTTTTGTGACATATGGTATCACCAATGATGGTTAGGATCCCTTTTTTTTTTTTAGCTTTTGAATAATGTTTTGTTGAGTTTGTTTAGTTCGATAAGAGTCGGATAGGGGTTTATTTAATATTTATTTATTATTAAGAGTCGAAGTCCTGGTGGACTATGTGTGGAACTCTATAAATAGGGATGTATTTGTTTCTTTTAACCTATCAATGAAATATTATCCAGTCTTTTGTTAAACCTTAGGAGGTCGATCCCTTCGAAGTGATCATCCCTTTTCTCCTTCTTTTACGATAAAACCATAGGGGTCTTATTATTTGATATCAGAGCAGCAATCTTCGACGTTCCTGTTGCAATTTCTCATATCACTTCATTGTCTCAGCCATCATCATCTCACAAAAAAAAAAAAAAAATGAAGCACGCAGCCACCCCCCATCCTGCTCGAGCGAGAAAGGGGCGCCTCATCCCATCGCTGCTTACCGGCCAACGATCACCACCGTCGTCGCTTCCCGGCCAGCGATCACTGCCATCGTCGCTTCCCAGCCAGAGTCCATTGTCGCTCGTCTACCAACCGGAACCCTCGCTGCCTCCCCTTGGGTTGCAGTCGCAGTCGCTCGACCATCCCTCCTCATGGTGATCGAAACAGGGCAACCACGATCGTCGCAGCCGTTGCTGTTTCCTCCCCTCTTCGCTATCGGCATCGACAGCAACCACCTCCCAGCCACGCCCTCAACACTGTCTCGGTCGACACTCGCTTCCCAGCCATGAGCCTCGCCGCCTCCCCTTGTGTCGCAGTTGTAGTCGCTCCAGGCGACGCTTTTGCCTCCAACTGCGTGCGCAACGATCACAGCAAGCCCTCATGCTGGTCTCGGCATTCGCTTCCTCAGTAGCCTCGCAGCGATCCCTCACGCCCTTAACGCCACTCCTAGTCGTGCCACCACCGTTGCCTCCTAGCCTCGGCAATAGCGTCCTCGCAGCGATCGATTCCTCATGCTCTCAATCCAAGCTTCACAACAGCTACACCAAATAAGATAGTGCTGATGCTCTTGACTAGACAACAAAAACAAGAGTCGGGGATTACAGATCTACAGTTCTATGCAATGACTATCGATAATTCAGTGAAAGCTCAACTGGAAGCCTTGGAAACTAGAATTGAGAACCAGCTACAAGGAAGCACTTAATGATTTCAAAAAGAGTCTATTGGAGAGCTTCAACAAGCTTCAACAAGATGAAAGTTCAAGTCTTACATTGAACCGTTCTAGAGACACGGGAAAAAGAAATCAAGAAAAAGACAAGCTACCCATGCATGAAGGTAGAATTTCCAAGATGGGAAGATGGAGATTCGACCAGTTGGATCTCTGGGGCAGAAATTTTTTTTCGTTTTCACAGAATCCCAGAAGAATCGAACGTGGAAATAGCCTCAATCCAGCTAGATGAAGATGCAATCCAATGGTATGATTGGTACGAAGCTTATCATAGGGTTCCCTCGTGGGAGCAATTCAAAAGAGGATTTCTTATTCGCTTTGGACCATCTGAATTTGAGAATGTTGATGGGTAGCTCATCAAAATTCGTCAGACTTCCACAGTGTTAGAATATCAAAATAGATTTGAACGATTGTCAAATCAAGCTAGAGATTGGTCCGAATGACAACTAGTGGGCACATTTATCGAACGACTTAATCCAGATATCCGGTGTGAAGTCAAAGCTCGCGAACCCCGCACTATGACAGTCGCAATATCATTTGCACGTTTACATGAAGAAAAAATATGTAGGGAAAATCGTCAAAACAGAAGTGACAACAAATAGATGATCAACAAGCCACCCGCCTCATCTATTCCCAACCGAAACCCTAACATCCTAAGACTAACCCGAGAAGAACTCAAGGAAGATCAGCGAAGGGTTTGTGTTGGCACTGTGATGGAAAGTGGAGTAGGGAGCACCGATGTAAACAAGAGCAACTTTTGATAATTGAACCAATTGGGGAGGAATCAGAAGCTAACAATGTGGACTCCGATCATGAAGGTATGGATTCTGATGAAGATGTTAGACCTATCATACATACAGTGCATGCATTAGTCGGCTATTCTAACCCGCAAACTATGAAAATTGGAGGAACTTTGGAATATCATCATGATATAGTTTTGATTGATACTGGTAGCACTAATAATTTTATGGATAGTAAGGTTGCTGACCGATTGGCCTACCACATCGAAGGCTGTAACAAATTCAAAGTAAAGGTCGCTGATGGACAAATTTTAACTTGTGATAGCGAATGTTCGAAGATAAAGTTGATTATACAGGGTCAAGATTTGCTTGTGGACTTCTTTTTGCTACCCTTGGAAGACTTCGAAGTGGTGCTTGGAATGGCTATCAACCTTGAGCGATGTTTCTTGGAATTTTTCTAAACTAATCGTGAAGTTTTTTTATTAATGGAAAGTAGGTGATCCTAAAGAGAAGACGTGGAAGTAAGGTCACAACTGCCACTAGCCATCGGATGGAGAGGGTTCTTCAGAAGACTGCAACGACTATTATACCGAAAGGCCAACCTATTGCTTACACTATCAAGAAGTGGAGACCGTACTTACTTGATCAACGGGTTGTGATGCGCCGCAGATACCCTGTGACTGAAGTGTTGAAAAAGAAACTCTCCGAGTTTGATGCTGCTCAACCTTGAGGAAAAGGCTGATTTGAAGGGGGAGGAATTGTTAGGATCCCTTTATTTTCTGAACTTTTGAATAATGTTTTGTTGAGTTTGTTTAGTTCGGTTAGAGTTAGATAGGGGTTTATTTAATATTTATTTATTATTAAGAGTCCAAGTTCTGATGGACTTTGGGTGGAACTCTATAAATAGGTATGTATCTGTTTCTTTTAACCTATTATCCAGTCTTTTGACAAACCGTACGAGGTCGATCCCCTCGAAGTGATCATCCCTTTTCTCCCTCTTCTTCTACGATAAAACCCTAAGGGTCTTATCAATGACCTATTATCATGTCAAGCTGAAAACAACTGTATGTTTGATTAAAGTATACACAAACAAGAATTTGCTCATTTGTGGTCTCATTTACACTCCTAATTGCAAGTGGCATCCGGTGAGAGTGGTGATTGATTGTCATTACTGCATCCATCCTCATATCCTCTACGTCCTTGTCATTCTCTTCTTGATATCGTTGCTACAGCTGACTATGCTGCAGTGACTTTTATCATGTCCTTCCTAGTTTTCTGTTGATTTCAGCTATGAGCCGCGAAATCGGCTAAAATTTGGTTAGTTGAGATCGATCAGTATCAGTCAATTTGGTGAGTCTTGCAATGACAGTTCTGAAAATGGATTCTTACTTTTAGTGATCTGAATTATGAACCATTCATCATTTTGTGTGTGCAATAGTGTAGGTAACTGTGAATTAGAAAGTGGCATGAGGAAATGACGTTTGATGTTGGTTTATTGTGCTGAGAAGATTCTTATATATGTGTATTATTCAAAATGTTGTAACTAACAGATTCTTTAGGCCTTTCTAAGATCATTCTAGCATTGAACATGGCACTTCAATTTTCTCAATGTTTCAGGGTGACTAGACTAAATGATATTTGATTCTAATGATGTTTCTTGGCCTCTTTGGAGAACAGCTCACTCAGATAACATCTTGTGTTGGTGGTTTAGGAGTGAAAAGGGTAGGTAGATACTGATGTTTGAGATAAAACATTTCTGAACCTATTACGGTGGATTAATGTGGAAATGTTATTTCCTGTATTTTCGTACTTAAGGTTGGTGCCCACCTGCTGACAAAAAATTACTAAACAAAGTACCTCAGCATGACAGGGTTGAGAGTAGTTGAACCATTTTGGAATGAGAGTTGTATATGTCCATCATTTGTGTTGTCTGAATTGACCATCAGAGGAGGTTGTAATAATTTTTGTAGGATTTCTTTGGAATATATGGATGTCTTTCTCTGTCTGTCTTCTGGTTTGTCTTCTGAAATATGATAAGAAAGAAAAATGAAGGATAACATGTAAAACATTCATTTTCATCATGCACCAAGATAGATGAAAAGCTTTATGCTATCTCCTCTTCTACTGGTTCGTGGTTATATTATTTTCAATATGTAATGCATTGTTTGCTGCAATATTTACCCTTGAAACAAACATAGCAAGATGCTTGTACACCCCATAGTCATAATAACCAATGCCAGCATACTTTCTTAGGTTTATATTCCGTATAGGACATATTTTATGAGACCTATTTTCAGTAAATTTTTTGAGATTTTGAGATTGAAAGGACTATTTGATGTGATATTCTGTGAAAATGATGATCAGAGGTTCAGTATGTGCTGGCCATGATGCAAAATATAAGCATTTGTTCATAGCCTCCTATTGTTGTTATCAGGTTAGCGTCTAGCATCAGTATTTGGTAATTTTGATGACTGAAAAATGGTAGTGGCATTTGATGTTGAAGGAATATGATAACTATTTAAATATCATCTCTTGCCTTTTAGAGGACATATATATTTTTTCCTCTGGCAGAATTTCCGTTAAAGCTGGTCATGCATTGGATATAAATGAAAAGCTCTGGAAATAGTCAACAGGATAGTTGCTTTTCTATTTTATTTATTGAATGCTGTCTCAGTTATGTCGATATATCTAATATGGTGATCAGTTAAATGTCTTACTGCCTTTCTTCTCTTATAATCTTCTTTATGTTGTTTTCTCCAGAAGTTAGTAAAGTGCAGTTCTTTATTTGTTTTGTTGTGATATCCAAAGAAATATTTTATTAGGGTTTTCCCTAATCCTCCTGCATGCTATGCTATGGTCGTAGATTTGCCATTTCTCTACAGTCGTGTTAGACCCATTAAAGTCACACTGTTTGACACTATATTTTATCATCTGGTGATAAATGAGTTACCACATTTGTGAAGTTGGCATCACAGAGTTGTGCATCTCTAAGTGGTCTCCGCACATGACACAATATTTTTTCTCCATAGATGCTTTCTATAGCTGGCTTTTGTGTTCTTGATAACACATCAGCTCTCTGCAGCTAGGATTTCCAGCCGAAGAGGTCTTCATTGTTTGTTATTGAGCTTGCTACTCTCTGTGTGGTTCTTCGATATGAAAACAAGGTAACACTAATTTGTTTCTGGTACCATTCCTCATTTGTAAGTTAATACCTTGGTTTATGAGTACATTATAATTGAGTTGTAGGTTCTATCGGCATACACTGTGGTTGAAGAAGAACCCCGTATCAAACTTTGTGTGGATGTTGGTTGCTTGGTAGGCCTGTTTACAAATTGAAGGCTGCTTGATGCTTTAAACTATCGATATGTTCTTGGGAGTGACAGCAGTAAAGCTGGTTCTTTGAAGGTCTTGATTCTCTTATTCATCAATTCATTTCTGGTTTTTTGTTGATGACAATGTATTCACTACTCACAGTTGATCAATGAGTTTGATGACAGTATAGAGATCTTGTCGCCCTGCGAAGGCGACAAAGCCGTCGCCTACGACCCGGACGAACCATTTGGTTCGGCACTCGCCTCGTCCCCATCCTCAAGGTGATCAATGAAAGTTCCTTATGAATCCCACCCGCCTGTCTTCGGTAAGCATTACCCACAAACCCAGTTTTTTTTCTTTTTGAGTTTCGTATGGTTCCTCATCCATGGATCTAGATACTTCAGATGATGCTACAATATGGTGGAATTTTTGGGATTGAAACTCCAAGGACTCAAACATGCATGATTTAAGCTAAAATAAGTTAAGGGTATTGGTGTTAGCCTACACTGGTGGGATTTTGCCTAGGGGTGACTATGATTCGGTTTAAACTGGAATCGAATTAGCCTGGAACCAAACCGAATCATGTCAATGGTTCAACAGTTTCGAAACGAACTAGGATTGAAGCGGTACGGTTCGGTCCCGGTTTCGAACTGGGCTAAATATGAAAAAAAAACATAAATAGGGTCTATAATAGGGTGGTTAATACGCTATTTATTTGTGTTCAAATCTTTTTTTTTTTCAATTGAAACTAGTGGGTTAAATTGAAATCGGCTGTTCCGAAACCATGCTCACCCCTACATTCTGGTGCTTAAGATCACGGTATTATTGTATAGGATGATGGTGTTAGCTCAATAATTTGAAGCAGAACAGATAGGTTAGGAAGAGAGTTCGGGCACATAAAGAAAAGCTGCAGAGTCTAGTTTAGCCATCTCATTGTGTTGGATAACACATTAAAAACAGTAATGAAGCATGATGATGTAGCCATCATACTACTGCATATATTGACCTTCCGCATATTTCATGTACAAGGATTGAACCTTCTTTTATGTATGTATGTATGTATGTATGTATATGCAATAGCCTATGAAAGAGGGGATCAAATAGGGGTAGCGAGATAATGATTTCGTAGCTTTAATAACGAGTGCCACCCTTATTGATACGATTGGAGAAATATTCATTCCAATATAAATTCAACATGTAATAGCCCAATCAACATAGAGAGGCAAGTCCGAAGATGCCTCCTCTTATTGTCTTCTACATGGACAAGAGTGTATGAAGGATAATCATGAACTGTCCCCTTGTAGAATATATGTTATGGGATATTTTTTTTCCGGATAAAATGTTACTTTTGGTATGCAAGGAAGGTTAGTCATATATTTTTACAATGTTCATTTTAAAGGATTGAGCTGAAAAGCCCATTCTTGATCTCAATATCTGTGCAGATCTTCGTCGGGGGTTGTGAGTGCATCGATACTAACCCCAGGAAACCTCTAACTGTGTCTTGATAGGATCTCATCCTATAGGCGAATCACATCATCCATTCTCATCATCAACAACAACTCTTTTGATACAATCTAGACCTTCCTACCATTGATTGACTCATTGGCTTGTTTGTGGCTGTGTAACCTTCAATTCAATTCCGTGTTCCAATTTGGTACTCGGAAAGTTAAAATCATTCCAAAACACGCGTGTTGTCTCGATTCCAATCACCGGTAAGACACTAGTTTCAAAGAAGGGATAAAGAGACGTGATGGGTGGGATGGGACGAAAACATATGTTCCGGTAGACCGTAGTTTCCAAGTCTGACACCTTCGAGAGAATTCATATTGGACCTGACGTGCGAACGAAATCTGCGTAGATGATGTAAATTCAAGTTATAAATAGTACATAATTATTTTTTTAATCAAACATTTGTAAATTAGGGATACACGTAAAATTCGACCTTATGATATACATCATGATAAGAATATTAGATGACCAGTAATCCTAAGAAGCTAAGGTTTTAATAAGTGTAATTATTTTAGATCGAATCCGTCTTCATTCTAACACGTCCTTCAAGATCTCAACGTGTTTACCGGATCTCAAACCCGCCCAATGACTCGAAAGCTTGGTGGGTGTATAATTGGACCCGTTTTCTTAATCGTTCCACCACCATCATCCATCCATCGTCTCAACATTTTGGTCAATGGTGTGAGAAGTCTAGATAGATCGTGTTGTTTGCTGCCGATTCACGCACGAGAGAGAGAGAGAGAGAGAGAGAGAGAGAGAGAACACCTCCAACTACATGGATTTCTTTTCGCCATCCTAGTCTCTCGTTAATGCGAACACCACCCACTCATTCCTGCGCTTCTCGTGTGTACAGCAGATTAATGGTTTCTTTTCTCGAATGTATGTGTCAGTTGCCGTCACATAATGGTGTCAGGAAGAGGGCAGTGTAGACTGGAAATATTCAACTCAACTCCCGCGTACCAAAGCTTGGAGCGAAGAGTTGGCAAGCACAAGCGAAGTCGGGATAAGATAAAGCCAAAACAGGGGGGAAGAGACGGGGAATAGGAGTCGATTGGTGACTCGTTTCATGCGGGAGAACCTTAAAGGCCCTGTCTTACAGGCAAACAGAGTGATGGTGACAAAAGCCTGGGCGCAGAGCCACGCCACAAATTAACATGGTGTTGGTGGTGCTGCATCCTAATTAAGACACAGAAGAGAAAAGCTCGTTCTGGGACAGTAGGGGTTGGTCATTTCCACTGACGACTGGTACATGTTGATGCTGTTTATGGAAGGGAAAGGTAAGACCCAAAGCAGAGGAGGAGCAGTGAGTGACAGGAGCTATGATTTGATAACAGGAGCAGTCGACATAGTGCGAGGGAATCGTATCAGTTTTTTTTACTGCAACATGTAGTGCGGTGAGTCCTCTCTCTCTCTCCTCTCCCTCTCGCTAGTCTCTGTAGCCTTTCCTCGTTTGACCCACTCGGTCTTCCTTCCCCTGCTGAGCATAGGTCGCACGCACAGGAGAAGGAACAAAAGCAATAATAATGATGTGAATCCACAGTAGCGTCCACAGCGTCCTGATAGATCCCTTTTGAGGGCAGTGGTGGGAGGTCATTAAATCTCGGACAGTAGCGTGAATAGGTGAGCAATAAAGATGGCGAGATGGGGGACACAGTTGTCAGCGGCCGTTTCTCACAGCAGTACCCGACATAGCGTTGCAGCTGACTGACCCCACTCTCTCTCTCTTATCATCAGAGAGAGAGAGAGAGAGAGAGAGAAGCAGTCAGGAAAGAAAGCGACCGATGGACACACGATAGGGGATGAAGGCACCACCGTCGAAATTATGACGCTACGTTTGAGAGCCTTCTGCTTCGTCTGTATGTATTCTTTTATTTCTGCGTCCGTGCCGTGGGGAAGCCGATAATATATATATATATACATATATATATATATATATATACATATATATATATGTATATATATCTCTCTCTCTCTCTCTCTCTCTCTCTCTCTCTCTCGAAACGTTATATATGTGCCACCATAAGTAGAAGAGAGGGGCAGAGGAACCAATAGAGTGGTGGTGGTGGTGGTGGTGGTGGTGGGGGAGGGGTCGTGTGGGGGTTTCGGATGTGGCAGTGATGGCCGTGCAAGCGCAGTATCCCACCAACGCTTTCTCCCCCGATTTCCGCAACCGGTGAGCCATCAACGCTTCTTTCTCCCTCCTCTTTCTCTCTCCCTTTCTTGGAGCGCTTCTTTTGGGCTTCCTTGTGCCGCTCCTCTTCCATTCAAGATCGATCTTTCCTCCTTCCTCTCCACACACACACACACACACACTCTCTCTCTCTCTCACAGCCTGTTTCTTCCTTTCCTTCATAACAGAGCTCTGGATGATGTACAAATGATGCAAGACCCTCGCGATCTCCTGCAACTCCATGGCGGCGGGATTGGTGGCCTCGGTGAGCGGCCGGTTTCTTGCTCACAAACCTTGATGTGATGGAGCCGATGATTGAAACCGGTGTTCTGGGTGATGCAGGGAAGCAGGAACACCAAATCTTGAACGCCGGCGTCGGGTTCAGCGGTCGGCAGAGCGAGTTCACGTGCAATGCATCCGGGTCCAGGAAGCGTGCGCGGGAAGATTCCATGGCGCTTCCCAGCCTCCACAACCCGGCCCTCTCGCCGCTCATCCCTATCCCTGGCGTCCTCCTGCAGAGCCGGTCGCTCGAGTCCGGTGCAACTTCCACCAGCGGTCGACATGTTCCGTCGTCGCAAGCCGTGTCTCCCGTTCGCGATCTCGTCTCCCTTCTCCTCCAACAGAACCTGGAAATCGACGCCCTCGTCCGCGTGCAGGTATCTCCGAGGCCTTCATATCCCTATTGATCGCTCGCTTCTTGCATTCTTTTCTTGAACTAATGGTGGTAAGTAAATGGCTACGACAGAGCGAGAGGTTGCGGACTGGATTGGAGGAGGCGCGAAAGAGGCATTGCCGGGCGCTACTCTCGATGTTGGAGCAGCAGGCGGCGAAGCGCCTGATGGAGAAGGAAGCCGAGCTGGAGACGGCGAGCCGGCGGAACGCGGAGTTGGAAGAGCACGTGCGGCAGCTGAGCGAAGAGAACCAGATGTGGTTCACCATGGCCAAGAACAACGAAGCCATCGCGTGCGGCCTGCGGACGAGCCTGGAGCAGGCCCTACTCCAGGGCGCCTCCGCTGCCGCCGGCCACGAACGGTGCGGCGACGGAGACGGCGGCGGGGCGGCGTTCCCGGCCGACGACGCGCAGTCGTGCTGCTTCGAGGTGGAAGAGCGGCGCAAGGCCTGCAAGGCGTGCGGGGAACGGGACGTGTGCGTTCTGCTGCTCCCCTGCAGGCACGTTTGCGTATGCAAGGACTGCGAGTCGAAGACCGACACGTGTCCCGTCTGCGGCTCCACCAAGAACGCGTACCTCCAAGTCTTCATGTGCTGATGAAAGCGGCTCGCTCCGGCTTCGTCGTCCCTTGTTTAGGGTTTCGCCGGCAGGCCGGCCGGCCGGGTCGAGTGGCGTGGGATCTGTTAATATTGTTACCCTGTTGTTTTGGTTGGGGAATCAATTTTTCCATCTCTCTTCCTCTGATCAGCAAACCCGCCGCATCGATGGCTTCAACGATGCGTCCCTTTGTCTTGGCTCGGTAGACAAAAGACAAAGCGGCGACCTTTATCTGCCACCTGCGAATCCCTGCAGCGAGCGAGCGAGCGAGCATTTAAACAAGCATTTACTCTGCATCCACCTCTTCCTCGAGATGGATGTGGACGGCGAAGCACATATCCGTATCGAGAAAGGGGGAGGCCTCGAGATGAGCAGCATATCCCTTTCCCCCTCTTTTCTCGGGGGGTGGGGATCAGACTTTCGTCGAATTGCTTTTCGGCTTTCTCCGGTGGGCTCGGCAGAGATCAGTTGACTTGTCTGGAGAAACTCCGCCATGTCTTGTAGCTCGTGGCCACAGCTTCTCTTTCTTTAATGCCGGCCGGCCTTTTGATGTTGCAACCAGGAAGTCACCACCAAAAGAAAAGTTGCAGAGGTCTGCTGAGCTTTGCTTTGCCTTGGAATTGGAGCTGTCCCCATCTCACCCAATTTTAAGCCACCGGGGGGCGAAGATATATGCTCAAGGCAGCAGCTCCCCGTTGGAGGCAGTGACAGGCTTTATCTTCTTACGACCCAGCTTTTGACCAAGTGGGGGTGGGTGCCTTGTGTTTCATGGGTGGAGTCATTGTCACGCTCAACCAGGATCGATTGCTGGCACTGTAATCCTGAGCTGAGACGAGGTGAAGGTGGGGATGGAGGTGGTGGTCGTGCTGCTCTGTGCCTACATGGGAAGCGTAGAACAGGTTGCTGGAGATCAATTGGCTGAAGGAGGTTTCCCCAAAAGAGGGATCAACGAGCAGAAAGATGCCTTCCCACAACACAACATCTGCCCTTTCTTCTATGCTTCTCTTTCTCGGAATCAGTGACGGTCTATCCAATACCCAGCAGTTAGCTCGTGGATTACAGCGACCCAAAAGCATAGAATGGATTGCTGACCCGCACAGTGCACGGCAACAGCGTGCGTTGTTGACGCTCCGTCTCTTGGAATCAGATCCAGACCGGAACGATACAGCGCAGCAGCTGTTGATGAACAAGAAGAGAAGTGAAGGAAAAAAGAAATGATGGGTTTTGTTTGTATTGTACAGAGCAAGAGACACATGTGATGGGAACCTTTTCCGCTGCTGCTCCGCAGCTTGTCTTCGTCTCGCTTTGTCGTAATCGACAGCGTGAGCATGGCCATCATCACGTTCCTCTCCCTCGCTTCTCTTGCGCAGAAGCCGCCCGTTCACCTCCGTCCACGGAAACCATTATTCATGACGCAGGCACTGCACCACAAGAATCCGAGACCTTTTTAGATTTTGGTACCGAGTAATATAATCTTTACTTTTTCTCTTTTAACGCCATGGGAGGCTGAACCACCGCTGCTGGCAATACTATTCCGCTCATGAGTGAGATTCTACTGATTATACACCCGTCTGCTGCCCAGGAAAAGGCAGGCTTGCGTTCACCAAGTGTTTGTAAGTATTCCAGCGAGGTCGGTTAGGATGGCCATGGACGTGTGTGAATGAGAGAAAGACAGAGAGAGAGAGACAGAGATAGAGAGGGAGGACCACGGCCTCCATGAGCACCCACACCATGTGGAGTTCCGGGCGTATGATTGATGCGGTAGGGAACAGTGAATAGTCCATGGAAGGCTCTGAATCCATGGCCATTGGAGATGCAGCAGAGCATCTAGGGCCTGGCACAGGAACACAAATGTAAAGGAGATGATGATGTGGAACTCGTAATACGACCACAGAGATACATGGGAGGCGGTGAAGACACGCCTGGCTGCTTCGGGCCACCGTCGATAAGGGTTTCGAGGTGGGGAAATGATATCTTGCATTGATGGCAGAGTGTGGACGCAGGATAACGCAGGTAGAAGACAACGCAAGATGTCAGGCGTGGCGAAGACACCGACCCACCGTTGCCGAAATGATCGCGACCCTCCAAATCTACCGCCATCATTACGGGCACTGATCTGGTGGGACCGGGTCAGGTGAGCCCCCACAGCACCGTTGCGGGCCACGGTGGGAAGCATGGGGTGTAATCGTCGAGCGTCATCTAATCCCTGGTATTACAAGTCTTTGAGTTCCCATTTCTCTTTCACTTTTTCCTCCATCCTCACAATTGCTAGCTGCAAGAGAAGAAACTACCTACGCTTCGGCTAAAATCTTAAGATTCATCTACTTATGGTCTCCATTCCCCTTTTAATCTTTCAATGTTCTATTGTAAGTTAATTTTGCAATCTGTATTATTTGTTGAATATTATATGACAATGGATATGTGTCACATGCTCTTGATTAAGTTCCAACTACAATTAGCCTTTTTCTAGCGTCATCCATCATCATCATTATTCACAAACTGGTTAGTGAATTCTAGTAGGGTTATTAGGATTTTGTTGATGAAGGTTGTAATGAGCAACAGTTGAGATTAGGTGGCTTTGGCTTGTCTAAGATATGTTGGGTAATAAATCACAATCAAACGAAGCCATTAAGCATTTGGTTCCAAAAAAAAAAAAAATTCCATGCTCATCAGGACAAGTACAAACTTTGATGAATATACAGTTAATGACCACCATCATTTAATTTATGGGAGTATTAATTTGACCCTCTCTCTTAACTGTTCTCATATGGTCCACGCTCTTATGACACCACCAAAAGAGCATACATATAGTACTTGCAATACTTTTATCCATATGAACCAACTAAAAGTGATTGAAGCTTATTGGTAGATGGCAAAGCTATAATGAAATATATATCATATGAGGACCTAAACCAGATAATTTGTGAGCATCCAAAATAGAAAGTGTAAAATAGAAGAACTCAGCGGACAAGTAATTGATTCTAAAAGATATTAATATCCTGTGCAGTAATTGAGTGATAGAAGAGGGTTAGGGTTAGGGAGTAAATACCAGTGAGATTGGAAGTCATTTTGTTGCCCCCCTTGGCTTTGCAAGCATATCTGTAGTTGGTTTCCCATGGAAAAACATGTCCACCATTAAACCATGTTTCCAATCTCTCCATCTCAATCAACAAAATGTGGGCCAACATGGCAGCTGTTTCTGCTTTAAGATGAAGCCCCCATACCTATCTCCAGAAAAAATCAAGTACCACTTATTTTCATAAGCATGAGAAGAATATGGAGATAAGGACTAGAGAGAGAGAGAGAAAGAGAGAGAGAGAGAGAGAGGAGAAAAAGAAAGTACTTGTGATAGTGGTCTCCTGATGTGTTAGATAGATCATGTGAGCTCCAAGTTAATCCAGCACCAAACTGCTATCATTTTGAGATGTTGGGAAGTGATGCTGCACCCTGTATCGTGGAGTGGCTTTGCTGCCAGGTTGTTCCAGGGTACATGACCAGAACAGCAGGTCTCTTTCAGGGAAGCTTTCGACACAAGTTGCTTTCAAGTGCCTTCGATTTGGAGTTGCTGCCGTCTCCATTTCACACAATCATGCCTGCCCGGTTTGTCATCTTCAGCCTGAAAGATATCCCCCAACCTCCTCCTTCCCGCTCACCATCTCTGCTTTAAATGGGAGGCATGAGGGCAATTATTGTCCCCATCCACTGTTAGTCCTGATGACACAAGTCATCCACCGAGTCCTGCATCTTTCTCCATTTCCTCATGCCCACCCCCTGGTGGTCCTCAGAATGCGATGGTTGTTCAAGAGTTGGCCATTTGCAGGGAATTCCTTCAACCTGACATGGATGGGTGAAGAAGATATGACCAATTCATATTATTCTTTGAGGACATGACAGGGACTCATAACAGCCAGCATGATGCTGTCCCCATATCCTTGCAAATCTTCACATCTTGGGCTTGCCGGTTCAATGGCCATTTTCTTAGTACCAACATTTAGGGATCTAACTTCTTCCTGTAATTGATCTTATATACTGTTAAAAGGACTTTCCAGAGCATAACAACAGCCTATACTTCTTCACAAGGTAAAAATTTCCAACCTTTTGTTGATTAGTTGATGGACAGATGAAAATGATCTATCACTTATATATTTACTAAATAGCTATGATATGCAGAAAAAAAAAAACATGCCAGAGAAATATGTGGAAGATTATTTTCCAAGTCTCAAATCACATCTTAGGACAGGAATAAAGGCTTCTTCCTGCTAATTGGTATACACTGCAATCCAAAAACTTCAAATTTCCCCTAATGTCACTCAATATACCCCCGAAACGAGTTAGGCTGCCAACACTTTGAAGCCGATACTTGCGTTTATCTCACCTCACACCCATTTTTATCTCAGCTGCTGCATACCATCTAGAGATACGTATACTCGAACTAGACTTTATTTCTCAACCTTAAACATGCAAACTAGGGTCTATGACTATAAGTTCAGATCTAGATCAAGCACTCCCTTATGATTTAAGATAACAGAAATGTTAACTCATATTCCAGGTCTACATGCTAATTCTGAACCCCACATGCCTAAAGCATCATGCTTGAAGTGCTGGCGGTGTACACACGATTCTAGATTTCTTAAGAGGTTCATATATCAAAGTGCGTACCTAAGAATAAGAGAGAACTCTGATTGATGTGATACATTCCTAACACTTGATGCCAAACCTCCAATGGGATGAAGCCCTTTTACCCGTTGCTCTTGTCAACCAGCTTTGTTTCTTAGCTTTTGGTAGAGGATTCCTCCATCTCCCCCACACACCCCCTCTTTTGCCTTTGCCCAATTCCTTCCTTTCTTTTTCACCCACTCTGAAACTTCGGATAGGATTCCAAGCTCTCACATCTCTTTCACCAAAAGACTTCAGCGCATTCTCATGTCCTTTTGACTCCTCTTTCGGGATGCAAAGAGTGGTCATCTCATCTGGCTGATCTGGACACAGATATTTGAAAGCAATGTGATGTTGCCCTCTCAGAAGGCCATGCCCCACTGCTTGTGATGTGTTCTGCGGGGTCAATATGGGTGGGCAGGGCAATTGTTTCCTTCCAGCCCTGTCACAGCACCTGTTCAAAAGGGGCATCTTCAATTCCAAGGTCTCCTTTTAGTACAAGATAAAGAGTAGGTCTCGGGAGAAATAGACTGGTGATGACAAAGGTGCTTGAAGCACTTAAAACCGTGTGGTTGTGCAACAATGAACAGAAAGAAGACGAACAACGAGCAGTATTTTGACATCGAATGCTATTATATAACAGTATGATCACTCACTTGCAAGCTGGAAAAATATTTTTGAAGCATAAAAGTAACATCGATATTTATTGAGGTAAGACTGCGTTACCATAAAGCGAAAAAGAACTCCAGCTAATTTATTGACACGTTACCAAAAGATCTTCACCGTCATGGATAATGGTCCTCAGTGCTTATGGGAACCAAGTAAATTCCAGCAATGGATGATCCTACTCCACGATCAGAAACTATTTTGATGATAAGGCTCGTTGAAGGGCTTGATGATATCTGGTAATCAGAACTGCAAAAAGGAAATAATCATTGATGGAAAACAAAAGAATTTCTCCATGAATGCAAATTCTAATAGAAACAGTAACTAGAGTGCGCCATTGGCTCCCCAAATATCAGCAGTTTATGGTGCGAGGGACTGCCAAATGTTTCAGAAAACACAGCGGAACGTTAGAGTTTAAAAAGCCAATAAAATGCAAAGAAGAAAACCTGCATGAAAGTATAATAAATATTAGTTAAATCATGATCATGGACTAGGCTTCCGGTCATATTCGGGCCTCATGCAAGAGAATGGACTAAATCAATAAACTCAATTTCTAATCCAAATTTAGGATGCAAATAAGATTCATCAAGCATACACTTTAATTAGCTCAGCATATCCCAAACAAAACCTGCAATGATATCAGTAAACTTTCACAGAGAAAATGAAATTATGACGACCTAGAGGACAGGATGATCACTGCTTTTAAGAGTCTTCTAAGAGTCTGCATTACCACTTCTTTTTCTTATTTTAAGAACTACATTGCATCCTTCATGATAAACAAGTGCTTGTGTTTGCTCGCCAGAACTAGATATTTCAACACAAGATATTTAATGCAAAATAAAATCATTATGTAATCATGCCTGCGACAGAGAGAAGTGAAACGGAGTCCATTATAGGGACCGGTACGGCGATCTTGATTCTCCAGCATACCTATCTGTACATGTTGGAGGGTGGTGAAATCCATAACAAAGACTCCTCAGATGGTATATAGTTGAAGCTCCACCATGCAGGTTACAAGCAACATAAGTGTTAAAACAAAATTAAGATGAAAATCAAACAGAAACTCAGAAGACAATAGATGAATGGGAGGCAATAAACAATAGTTGGGGAGTAGCTGTAACAATATAGTATTAGCCATGTTAAGAAATAGGATTATAAAGTTGTAGTTCTACATCTTTAGACCAAAGGATGAAAAATCTAAATTTAAGCAATAATGCTCCAGAGATAATCGACTTCGTCTTGTCCCATAAGATGGGAAATTATGACACAAATAAGAAACCAACTCAAACTATCATTGCAAGTACACTCAGAACTGCTAACAATAAAGACACTTTAATGTGCATAACCTGATGATGCATTGCTCAAATTATACACTTCAATATATGCTGCAAACACTTCAATATATTCCCCCACTTCAACATGACCTGTTATTGTTAATGTAAGAGAAATTGGAACTGGAAGAAAGGTGTTGAATATCAAAATTAGTTAAATTGGAAGAAAGATTAAAAGGACTTCCAACTGGAAAAAATCCTAGTTTCGAAAAACATTAAGATTCTTAAATAATTTAAAATAAAGACAACTAAACAACTTATCCAAATGCAAATCACGAAATCCATTCACAGCCTTTTGTCGGAAACTCAAAACTCTTCCTTTTTGTCAAGCTCATATATTGTTGAATTAAACAAGAGAATAATTTTGTCAAAGATAATTATTGGTTTGAGCCCAAATTTAAGTTGATTGCCTTAGACAGTCATAATTCATCAAGGAAAAAAAAAAGATCCTTGGTAACTGACTATGGTTTGAAGAAAAAGTACATATATACACATTACGTAGATGGACTAAGAGTTGGCAATGTCCCGACAATTTGACTTGTGATTTCCGACTATGGCGATGTCACATACACTAATAAAAATTTATGCTGTTTATACACATAATGCCCCAACTATTTCATGTCACGGGCCACTAACTAAAGTTTCATTCATGTTCATGATACAAAATGGCTTTAAAACACTGCCCAAGAACAAAACTCTATCAGGAAATTTGTTTGATGCTTGGGTTCAGCATATACCTTAAGCAGACAAAGATCACCATCGACTAGTATTTCTTTCTAGGAACTCCAGGAATCGTTCCGGGCTTATCGTAGGACTTCCAAAGTGCACTGATACCTGTTAAAGGTTTTTATCTAGGACGAAAATGTGGTGGGGTTTCTCATCAGATCCTCCCTATGGGGAGCCAATGTGAACGTCAACGGCCGCCATCCGACGCCCGCGCTTCTCTCTCCGCGCAAGAGGGTGATGCCTGGACGAAATAGAATTCAAACCCCAGGGTTTCTAGAACTACCGAAAACCTTAGCTAAAAGTTTCCGGGTCAAAATTGATGTATAAAAAGAGACAGAGACGAACACCGACACTTTCCATGAAAGATCCTGAAGAATCGAATGACGGGATTAATAGTTCAGCGATTTAGGGTTTCGATATCATTGAATGGGGAAAATAAAGAACTCCAAGAACGGAGGAAATAAGAGGAAAAGCATACCAACTTGAAGTCGATCGACTCGATCTGATCGAGGTGTCTTGAGCCAAAATGGAGCACCGAGAGTGGCGAGAGCTCAGCTTCGGATCCCCAAAACCGCATCGTATCGAACCTGAACAAAGTTTACCGCCATTGCAACCTCACTTGAAATATATATATATACATATATATATATATATATATATATATATACATATATATATATATATATGTATGTATATATATATACATATACATACATATATATACATACATATATATATGTATATATGTATGTATATATATATATATGTATATATATATATATATGTATATATATATATATATATATATATATGAAGTCCTAAGATACACACGATCCTTTTTGTTTGCTTATGTTAGTAAATGCTAGCCAAATTAAAATTGGACAAATCTTCAAAATGTAGTTTCAGTTTAAGATAATAATTTTACTACTTGAAACATTATCCAATAAATTTTTAGAGTAAGATATGATTAGCGTGTGATGGTAGCATACTAAAGCCATTTACCAAATATTGATAACTTGAAATCTTATTCAACAATTCCTAACGCTTGTCTTTGCAGCAATAATAATAATGATATTAGTCATAAAACGATCCATGTCATCCGTAATTGACATCGGATGACGCGAGGTCAGCTGTACTTGTGTGGGATCCACCTCTATCAACCAATCGGAGAACGTCTTTTCGTCCTGCCTAACTCGACTTATCGCACGCGTTCCCATAGTGGGGTTGGTGGAAAGGATAGAGTTGAGCAGTTCCAATGTGCCAGTGAAGCAGCAGAGAGAGGCGTTTTTGGGCAACAAAATTACTGCTCTGAATCGTGAAGCAGTACACCAAAAAGCAAATAGAAGTGTTTTCGGCAACAAAGCTACAGCTCTGAATCAAGAAATGATTCCGTACGCGGCGCAAAAAATGCGGGTCCTCTTGCGGTGTTTTGGTAGGGCCCGCATGTGAGCCCCACGTAAGTCCCTTATCTTGTACCAATGATCATAAGGGTGCCTAAGCGGGTGACGACAGACGGGCGGTTAAAAGTATTACTCGTGGGAAGCTCGCTGCGTTCGGAGCGACCGCCACCCACCCAAATTGCTCCGTCCACGAGTAGAAAGTACGCGCGTAGTGTACGTGTTTAGGTGGGCCCCCGGATGAGACTCTCGAAGTTTTGACTTGGGACTGATGGTTTTGCGCGTGACCCACCGGAACTCGTGGGTCGCGGCAGTGTGGGAAATAGCACTCACTGCGCCCATTGTAATGGAAACGCCATTATTTTAATTCCCGAGCGGGATCGCGCACAGGCGTCTCCGCTTCCGTGGTCCGCCGTCTCACAACCACTCCTTCTTCCGTCCACCGATCCACGCGATCTCGTCCGTCGCCTTCGGCCTTCCTTTGTTCTTCTACGACCCCTTCTGGAATCCTATCATTCATTAGATCGTTACGCCCTCGGCTATCTGCGATCAAGACAGCACCCTCGGGTTTCAGCTAGTTCCCATGATCGAAGACCAGGTAATACCCAGATCGATCGTACTTTTCCTGCTTTTTCTTGTGTTGCTTTGTGTTTTTTGCCGTAAAAGAGTGTTCCATGTCTCTTAGGAAATTGAGATTATGATCGGTCACAATAATCTTTGGGATCGGGAAAGCTACTTTGGCGTTGGTTCTCGAGTAATTCGATTCAAGAATCCTTAGTAGTTCCAATCGGTACGGATTTCTGGTTGCTACCATTGAGCTAATTCATAATTGGTCGCCTTGTGTGCACTATTAGTTATCGTCTTTGTATGTTATTGGATGCGATTAAGTTGATCATGTTTGATTGATTTAGTTACCATTAAGCTCGATTGGATCATGACTTTTTGTAGGCTGTTTGACAAGACAGAGCAACTATCCTTGCAAAAGGGTCCTTTTCGAACTTTCTTCGAGATTCATGCTCTGTTCACTAGTAGTTTATACTAGCTGCATAATCTTGCTAGTGGCAGATATGGTGAGACTTAATAGTCCATTGTTTACCTTAGTTCTGATTGTCTCTTTTGTATTGCTATGATGATATTATGATTCGGTAGAAGTTGCTGGAACAGTTTTGCATCTAAGTTGGGTGATCTCTTGAAGATTCTAAAGCATGGCTATATGGAAATATCCTCTGCAAGGATATGTCCTCAACAAAGTTGTCATCCTGAAATCCAAATTCGACTCGCAATTTGTATACATTGTGTATTGATACTTGGACAGTTAAAGCCTTAGTCCAGTGAATAAAGTTTGTTAGTTCCATGTACACTAAATCAAGCCATTCTTGAATCTTGAAAATGTTTTATTATGACTGACATTCTTCCTGGCCTTAGCAAGTTAAATAAAAAAGTGAATTCTAAGACCCCGAGTATGCAAAACCAGCACTAAGTGTATAATGTCCTCGAACAATTCTTCTTCCAGTAGTTACTTATTATGCAAGGAGTAGTATAGATTGGAAATGTTATAAGTTCTCGACTTGTCGGTAGAATGAATCAACAATCTTTGCTGAGCCAAAAGGACATCAGCTGCGACTGGTTGTTCTGTGAAATATACTCGTTCGCTATGCTGGAACTTGTGAATGCTTAACTTCTAAACTTGAGTCCTTCTAACTGATTTAAGATTCTGTTCCTTCTAACTTCTAAACTTGTGAATGGTTAGCTACGCTGGAACTTTTATATCCAATTATAACCAGGCTTTGATCTAGTGGCTAGTTATCTTCTTCCTCTGAAGAGGTTCTGTGCTCAAGTCCTTGTGAGAGTTGTGCCCTTGGACTTTACTAGGTATTTGAGGTGGGGGTCACTCCTCCCTGAAACTTGGTTAAAGAGAGTACCGCTGATTTTAAGCAAACCATCTTTCCTGTGAAGTAGCTGCAATTTTCATATGATGTTCTTTGTCTGAAGAACTAGTCATGTCTTTCTACATGTCTCTGATAGTTTCTTTTAGTTCTCTGAAAATATTTTAGCAAGCTCTGCTACAACAAATCCATCAACACATGCTATCTCTTTCTACCACTTCAACAATGCAGCTGGATATTGTTCTGTAGTTCAGTTTTTAAATTATTACATGGTTCTTCTTAATCTCATGCTCGTTTGTGGGATATAACCATGCCAATTTTTTCATTTGTTTTTCTAAATATTTTAAACTTAGCTTCTTCTTTTTTTCTTTCTCAAAACTACTTGTAGCTATATTATAATGATTCATCAATTTCTATCAGATATTGGCACTATTGCTTTTGCCGCTAATTTGAAGCATCCAAACTGCTACAGATCAGAAGGTTATAGCTTAAGCTGTTTATGCATGTCCTCTTGTATAGATAGGTCACTGACAAGATAGACATTCTAGCCCTTGCTGACATTGTGTTTTGTGATCACAGCACTATGGTGTTTGTCGCAAACTGGCCTGAATATGTCAATCAGCTTAGGAAGCATCTTGGCTTTGCAAACTGCAATTTTTGTTCAGCACCTTGAGTAAATTAGGAGAATACAACATGTCTATGGTAAGGTCTGCAGATTCATCTTCTGCCTACGGAGAGTCCAAACCTTATGCACATAAAGGTGGTGGTGATAGCTTACATATATCTAGGCAAATATTAAGTGCAGATAAACGGATGTACTGTAATGGACCATCGTGCCATTCAGACTTCACCAATTCGTCTTCAGAAATGATGCATGTTGGTCCACTTCAAGCATCCACATCCACCATTCCAAGACTCTATCTTCAAGTTCCTTCAGCTCCCTATCAGCTGATGGCTAATATTCACTCATCTATCACATTGGAAAATCCTTACAGGTCCTTCTTTGAAGCAGTTCAGCATCCTGATTCCTCGGCAAGTTCTAACATCTCGCATCAGACCTCCCATTCTTTATCTGAGAATCTAAGTTCAGATCACGAAATAGACTATGGTGAGGATGAAATTAGGTTAAAGCTTCAAGAGATCGAGCAGGTCTTACTGAATGACACTGATGAGGATTTGGTGGATTCGTACCAGATAATGGGAATTGAAGATGATTGGACTGAGCCTATCAAGGACCTATTACTTACAAAGTCACCAAAAGAGTCATCATCGGATTCAAACGTCAGCTATATTGGCAGCAATAGAGAACCTAGAACCCCCAAGCAGCTACTTTTTGATTGTGCAGTTGCGATATCTGAAGGTGTCACGGAGGAGGCACAAGCTATCATAGCTGAGCTCCGTCAAATGGTTTCAATTCAGGGGGATCCTCCACAAAGGCTTTCAGCCTACATGGTGGAAGGTCTTGCAGCTAGAATAGCCTCTTCAGGACGAGGCCTTTATAAGGCTCTAAAATGTAAAGAACCCCCAACTTCAGATCAGCTTTCAGCGATGCAGATTCTGTTTGAGGTCTGCCCATGTTTCAAATTTGGTTACATGGCAGCAAATTATATAATCATAGAAGCTTTCAGAGATGAAGAAAAAGTTCATATCATAGACTTTGACTTAAACCAAGGAAGTCAATACATAACCTTGATACAAACTCTTTCAACCTGGCCGCACAAACCACCACACTTGAGGATATCTGCAGTGGATGATCCCGAGTCAGTGCAACGGGCAGTTGGAGGCTTGGAAATTATTGGACGGCGCCTTGAGAAGCTGGCAGAGGAGCTTGATGTCCCATTTGAATTTAGTGCAATAGCTGTGAAGAGTGGAGATGTAACACCTGGAATGCTAGATCGTCGATTTGGGGAGGCACTTGTGGTTAACTTTGCATTTCAACTGCATCATATGCCAGATGAGAGCGTATCAACGGTGAACCAAAGGGATGAGCTGCTTCGAATGGTGAAGGGCCTGGGACCAAAACTGGTCACAGTTGTTGAGCAGGATATGAACACTAACACAGCTCCATTCCTCCCCAGGTTGTTTCTCCTACCTCTTTACATTATTTTTCTATAATTTATTCTTTATTCCACTGCCAATAAATTGTTTTCTTTGTTTGCAAATGTGCATAATTCTTTTCTATTTCCTTTTTCCTTATGAGCCACTACTTCTTTCCTCCATAAGTATTTATCGCTGTTGCTTTCGTCCCATGTATATACTCATCATAATCTATCTGCAGTTTTTATTTTTCTCAAAACATTGAACATACAAAATGATAGGTTTATGGAGGTCTACAACTATTATTCAGCGGTTTTTGATTCACTCGATGCAACTCTTCCGAGGGATAGCTCAGACCGAATGAACGTGGAGAGGCAATGCCTTGCACGAGACATCGTCAACATCGTGGCCTGTGAAGGTGCTGACCGCATAGAGAGGTAATCCTGAAAATATTTTTGTTATTAGCTTATCTAAATATTTGGAATTTTTGACGAAACATCACATTACTAAGTAAAACAACTTCCAATTCCAACCAAAAAAAGGTACGAGGTTGCCGGAAAGTGGAGGGCAAGAATGACAATGGCGGGGTTCGTCTCATGCCCATTCGGCACCAACGTCAATGGATCGGTACGAGCATTGTCAGGATCCTACTGTGATCGATACAAGATTAAAGAGGAAAGTGGGGCACTTTACTTCGGCTGGGAGGACAAAACTTTGGTTGTCACCTCAGCTTGGAGATGAGGCTTTCCTGGTGGCATTACATGTGGTAGGTATCACCGTACTAATCCTTGATGTGAATAAGAATCGCGAGATCTGCTCAAGCGAATGCATATCTGACCCCGATTGCGGTTGGTGTGACGCAGAGGTATTCCAAGATCAAGAGGTAGAAATAAAGACATTTACCGGGTTCTTCCCTTTCATACTCCCTCTATTGTGTATGCTTATTGTGTATGCTTAGTTCTTATTAGACTGGATGTTCATTCTAAAAATCAACAGTATTCACTTAATTAATACTTGTATTAGCTTACTTGACTAATTATTATTACATGTTAAAACATTACATTAATCTGTTGACGATGCATTTGGTTCACTTTGTTCGGCTTGACGTCTCATCATCTTGTGATGTACTAAACTCGGTTTTTATGGATTCTCAGTCCATAATTTTTCTCGAAAATGTGTAAAGATGTTACGATCGAATCTCGTCTTTGCGGCTTATAAAAAATGAAAAGCTTTTGTAGTTGATTCATCATTTGTGTTGTTGCACTGAAACTTTTTGAAGGTTAGCCGTACCACAAACCTTCTTCCGTATCAACTTTGTGTTCTTCCTCTATAATGTCTAGCTCATTATCGAAGGCGTCTTTATAAGACTGTCTTTCTCCTTTCGAAATATATTATTATTTACTACTGACTTATCATTTGTTAATTATTTACGTGATCGTAGATTCTGATTAAAAGACAAATGAAGAACTTTCCTTTTGTCTCAGCAAATGTGTTTTCTTGACTTCCTCTTCAGACGTACCCATTAAGATAGAGCGAGAGAGAGCGAGAGAGAGAGAGAAAGAGAGAGAGGCCGCCGGTGACATCAATACTGTTGCTTTAGTGGGCTGGTAAACAGGACGACCGTCCGAACCGTTCAAACTGGCCTCACTGCGCCGGCCATCGAACGCCATCCATGGAGGAACGCGCGCACTTCAATTTTTTCCGTTGACTGCATTGACCTTTACTTGTCAACGCATAGAGTTTGACTCAATGCAACTTGAAATCCAACCCCAGGTTGAGCTGGGTATGAGTTGTCTGAGATTCAACGTGTCGTCAATTCCACGCGGATACAAATTTAAATCGGATTTTATGTTAATGTGAATGCATACGAATCCTATTGAATATATATATATATATATATATATATATATATATATATATATATATATATATATATATATATATATATATATATATATATATATATATATATATATATATATATATATATATATATATATATATATATATTATATGACATTAGGATATTTTACGACTAATAGCATGATAGGAGGATTCCAAATCATTCAACTTCGATCGAGATTGGGCAACATAATTACCGTGTCACCATAAATTATCAACAAGCAATATTCTACCAAATCTTTCCTAACAATATAATATGAAAAAAATATCAGAGATAAACACTCTTATGCAGAGTTACATAGCTTAGTTCCTCGATTACTTGGGAAGATTGTTAGGAAAGATTAGGTGATAATACTCTTCTAATACTTAAATCGATAAGGGGTTTAGAGGATTTAGTCAAATATTAAGATGAGAAAAATAAAGGAGCCCGAAAAATGTATTCGAAAGACCTCTTGTAATGTGTTGGAATTACACGAGTCATTCGACCATTAATAAACCGTAGGATCGTATGTCGAACTACTCAAATACGGTTAAGGGGTAATAATCTTTATAAAGTGTTAGAATCCGATGGGGTCAACATTCATTCTGGTCTTATATCACCGATCAAATGAGGATAATGTGTCGATAATTACCTACGAGTCATGTCCCCAGTTTAGTAGTATTAACTTAGATAACAAGATTAGATTCAACATCTTAGATTATTGATCAAAATTAATATTATCATTAAACATAAAATATTAATCAAGACAGCATCTTATTAATATATAAAAAGTTAATAGTTGAGTCATATATAATATATTCATGTACATATATCCAAAAGATATGGAATAGTAAAATTAATATGTAGATACATACTCTAAAATTTCATATAGATATTACTCAACTCCCTTTTGACCCTACGCCTACCATATGTGATCCCATAATTCAACAAATTTTTCTCAATATATGTATACTAGCTTAGCAAGTTTCTCCATTTTGAGAAATCATATATATATATATATATTATCAAGCCTAATTATGTAGGTGACTTAATCTAATTCATTCACTTCCCAACACCGATCTTACGATCAAATCAACCTCTAACCAATTTGACTCTTCAACGCAAATGGGATAGCCAAGAAAAAACAGCATTAACATTATTATAGAAAGACCATGTAGAAATAAAAATAAATTAAAAGGACTATCTCTTAGAGAGAGAGAGAGAGAGAGAGAGAGAGAGAGGCTGACCACAACCTTTTGAATTATAACGACGATCACGTTGAATAATTACGCTTTGCAGGAGTTATGCATGACATTTATGCCACACTTTCCCTTCCCTCGAATCCCGTTTGTACTAAATCAATAATATACATGCATGCGTTCAAGGTGGCAAGTCCACTTTTTTTCTCCTTCCACCGCAACCTTCTTCGTCAATTCCCACACGAGTTTCCTATGACACAGGATATTGTTGTCGTTTGATCCTATCTTTAATCCACAAAAATTAGATCCAAGCACTTTGGGGTCTACGAGATTGACTTTGTTTTCTCTTTCTTATTCTCTCTATCCATATGCTTAGAAGATTAAAACTATCCAACTTCATGATTAATAATCACAATCACATTATATTAATCTCTTATACGAAGATATCAGCTAATCTTAGTTACTAAATACATTTACCTCATAATAGTTTGATTCAAGATTCAACTTCATCAAATAAATTCATCTTATTTATATATATATATATATATATATATATATATATATATATAATTTTTTGTTTTGACATTTCAATTTATTATTGAGGGTTTAAATTCTCATCATACAATTTAATGAAAATTTTTATTTGTACTCACCTTAAGGGAATCCGATAAACTTAAAAGATGAATGTTCAAAATCATCTCTCGTCGAATTATAAAGTATAAATCTAAATCTAAATTTAAGATTTGTGCCCCAAAACAAAAACATTAATCGTGTTCGGATTGAAAATTCAAAGTTGGGTGCCTCATTGGGACCCCAAATATGCATCAAAATTCACATGCCAAAAGAAATATAAGATGCGTAATCGAGTAGGGAAGCATTGTGGGGTTGGGAACTCACCATTCCTAAAACAAGCGGCGCCCATGGCATTCATTGGGTGGGACCTATCCACACCCAATCTAATACTAGTACAACTCGATCCAAGTTTGATTTCTAAACCTACCTACAAATACTAATTATTATTATTATTATTTTGGTTTGTGTCGAATATAAACCAAGTTGATGGTGTTGTAATCAAAGAAAGCTCTTTGGAGTGGATAAATCCACTATTTGTTTGAGTCGACCTAATCTTGTTGTTTCTTTATTGATAGATTTTGTTAGATTTTTCAATGACCACAACCAAGCATGTTTATGGTTCAACATTGTCCGGCCTCCATTAGTGCTCCTCTAGAATGGTATGAATGATCACGGAGATGACTTTGACAATAAAAAAAGTCTTGGTTGGTATCAAAAACTATTGAAGCTCCTCCATCTTTGATTTTTCTTAATGTTCCTTAAAAAATGTTCATGCAATCATCATTTTTATTTTTATGGTGGTTTATTAGTAAAGGAAAGGTTGTCTTCTTTAGTAATACGTTTTAAAATAATTATCAACTACGGTATATTCAGAAGAAAAATATATATATCGAATGAGATTTCAAACTATAGAAATAAATAAATAAAAATTAGAAAAAATAATAATTATTTCTTTGTTTCAAAAGTAAATTTCTTTATATATATATATATATATATTATTGCATATACCAATATATAAATCTACCAAATGTGATTCTTGGAAGCCTCTTCTCTGTTTCAAACTCCTATTTATTAATTAATATATTGCTCATTATTTTTAGAGGAATTAAGTCAGGAGTTTAACTCTAATTAAAATAATTTTTTTTCTAATTTAACTAAAACTCTTAAGGAATAATCTTGAAATATTATACATAATTCCAAAAACCTTAGATAATTTCCAGAGACTAAAAGAAGAAGAAGAAGAAGAAGAAGAAGAAGAAGAAGAAGAAGAAGAAGAAGAAGAAGAAGAAAGGTAATGTCATCGGCGTATAAACAGTGTTCGTAATCTGCTAATCTTCTTCGACGTTCATGTCGATGATGCGTGTGAAATGGATGAGAAGTCGTAGAATGCGAAGATGCCACGGAGGATGAGAAAAGAGAGATTTCCCAAGAAGAAATCCCAAAACTGGGTAGGTAATATTCCTCCATGGACAGCGGCAATCCGTGGGCCATAAATTTGGGAGGAACGGTAAGCTTCAGGGGAAGCAGAAAGGAGAAAGAGGAGGAGGAAAGTTGGCAACAAGCTTTCCCAAGACGAGGTAGGCAGGTAGGTGGACGGGCAGATCAAATTCCTCCATTTACCGTGCTGTGAGCAAAGCAGCAGTAACATTTGGAGGACACACAAACGCGTCTTCGTCTACGAGCGAAAAGAGATGACGGTCTAATCGAGCTCGTCTTCCTCCCCGGACGCAAATGTGAGAACGTGATCTCCTCCCGTTGACGGCGTCCGGCCCGACGGAGCGACGCCGAGACACATGCGGTCAGTGCGATCGACCCCACCGCAGCGGCTCGTTCGTGATGGTATCGACATGCCACGCGTTTTCTTTGGTCGCTTCTTCTTGGTCAAACGCTGGCGAGGGAACTGTCCGCCACCATTATCATGCCTTCCTATTTGCACACGTTTCTGGAGCCGTGAATTGAGTTCGCCCAACTCGGTCTTTATATGTGTGCGTGCTTCTGTGAGTGATGACATGTAATAGGATAACAGCTACCGGTTTCGAGGCGATCGGTGTTTTGTGGGAGAGGCTGAAGTGATGCAGAGGATGGGAACCGATGACGACGGCTACCAGGCGTCCGACATGGTCGAGACGGAGAGCGTGGGCAGCGACCGGGTGGGCTTCAGTGGCCCGCTCAGCAAGCGGGGGAGCCGGAAGAGCGCCCGGTTCAACCTGCCGGCCTCGTCCGCCGCCGCCGGGGAAGACGACGAGGCGTACGTGGAAATCACCCTGGACGTGCGCGACGACACGGTGGCGGTGCACAGCGTGAAGCCGGCGGCCGGAGCAGGGGGAGGCGAGATGGAGGACCCGGAGGTGTCGCTGCTGGCGCGGACGCTGGAGCGGCGGTCGGCGTCGTTCGGATCGTCGGTGATCCGGACCGCGTCGTCGCGTATCCGGCAGGTGTCGCAGGAGCTTCGGCGGCTGGCTTCTGTGACGAAGCGCCCGACCGCCGGCGGGAAGGTCGACCGGTCAAGGTCGGCGGCGGCCCACGCGCTCAAGGGGCTCAAGTTCATCACCAAGACCGATGGCGCCGCCGGGTGGCTGGCCGTCGAGAAGCGCTTCGACGAGCTCGCCGCAGACGGCGCCCTCCCCCGCTCCCTCTTCGCCCAGTGCATAGGTAATTATTCTCTTCGTCTATGTACTACTACTGCTACTTCTTCATCCTCTAATTTGGGAGCAAAACGAATGGCGTAGGCATGAAGGAGTCGAAGGAGTTCGCAGGAGAGCTGTTCGACGCGCTGGCGAGGAGAAGACACATCACCGGGGACAAGATCACCAAGGCGGAGCTGAGAGAATTCTGGGAGCAGATCTCGGACCAGAGCTTCGACTCCAGGCTTCAGACCTTCTTCGACATGTACGTAATCGACTGATGAATCCACGAGTGATAAGACTACGAGTCACCGCGACATCTTCCCCCCTAACTCGCTGTCTCTGTTTTGCGCAGGGTGGACAAGAACTTGGACGGAAGAATAACGGAGGAAGAGGTCAAAGAGGTAAGCAATTAAGAGCGTGTACCTTCTCCATCTGAAACATGGAAGTATAATAACAACGTAATCGAACACACGGCGCAGATCATCACCCTGAGCGCCTCGGCCAACAAGCTGTCCAAGATCAAAGAACAGGCGGAGGAGTATGCCCGGCTCATCATGGAAGAACTGGATCCCAACGATCTTGGCTACATTGAGGTGATTGTTTGCTTCCTATTTGAGCTTGAAAACGAACGAATCCCATGATCGCCGTTAACCGAGTTGAGAAATCTTTGGGTGGTCATCAGATATACAACCTGGAGATGCTGCTGCTGCAAGCGCCGACGCAGTCGATGAACATAGGGACGACCAACAGCCGGAACCTGAGTCAGCTGCTGAGCCAGAAGCTGAGGCCGACGCAGGAGCCGAACCCGCTGCGGCGGTGGTACCAGCGGGCGAGGTACTTCCTGGAGGACAACTGGCAGCGGGTGTGGGTGATGGCGCTGTGGCTCTGCATCTGCGCCGGCCTCTTCGCCTGGAAGTTCGTGCAGTACCGCCACCGGGCGGTGTACCACGTCATGGGCTACTGCGTCTGCGTCGCCAAGGGCGGCGCCGAGACCCTCAAGTTCAACATGGCCCTCATCCTCCTCCCCGTCTGCCGCAACACCGTCACTTGGCTGCGCACCAAAACCAAGCTCGGCAAAGTCGTCCCCTTCGACGACAATCTGAATTTCCACAAGGCAGGTTACTCTTGATGAATCCATTCGCATTCTATCGCAATGGATTGCCGATGGCAATTGATCGATGGAGTTAAATGCAGGTGATCGCGGTCGGCATCGCGGTGGGCGTGGGGCTGCATGCCATCTCCCACTTGACGTGCGACTTCCCGCGGCTGCTGCACGCGACCGACGCGGAGTACGAGCCGATGAAGCCCTTCTTCGGGGACACCAGGCCCAACAACTACTGGTGGTTCGTGAAGGGCAAGGAGGGGTGGACGGGGGTGGTGATGGTGGTGCTGATGGCCATCGCCTTCACTCTGGCCACCCCGTGGTTCCGCCGCGGCCGGGTCAGCTTGCCCAAGCCCTTCAACCGGCTCACCGGGTTCAACGCCTTCTGGTACTCCCACCACCTCTTCGTCATCGTCTACATCCTCTTCATCGTCCACGGCTACTTCCTCTACCTCTCCAAGAAATGGTACAAGAAAACGGTAGGTGCACATCCACGGCGACGGTACTCTTCTTCGTCTCGATTACTTGGGCTAAGTAGCATCATCTCCGTGTCATGTTGCGGTGGATCAGACGTGGATGTATCTGGCGATCCCGGTGATACTGTACGCGAGCGAAAGGCTGGTGAGGGCATTGAGGTCGAGCGTGAGGCCGGTGAAGATACTGAAAGTGGCGGTGTATCCCGGCAACGTGTTGACGCTGCATGTGTCCAAGCCGCAGGGCTTCAAGTACAGAAGCGGCCAGTACATCTTCGTTAACTGCGCTGCAGTCTCCCCCTTCCAATGGTAATAATCGATGCTGATCTCGATGTCAATTAGACAGACCTCCTTCGCAGTCTCCAAATTGTAGTAACAAGGTATGCGACAGGCACCCGTTCTCCATCACCTCGGCTCCGCAAGACGACTACATCAGTGTGCACATAAGGACGCTGGGCGACTGGACCAGGCAGCTCAAAATGGTTTTCTCAGAGGTATGTGTTGCTCTGGTGATGTGGCTTCGAAGGTTTCAACAGGCGTCGGTAACGCAAGCTTGGTGTTGTTCAGGTGTGTCAGCCGCCCACCGGCGGGAGGAGTGGATTGCTGAGAGCTGACTACGGTGATAGCAGCAACAATGGGATGAATCCAAGGTGAGTCGTGCTTATCCCGACCCTCGTTGCCTCTCTCTCTCTCTCTCTCTATTCACGAGAATCTGCTGGAGTTGCCATGTGCCTGGCTGCCCTATGCCTGCTGCTCTGCAGCGAAGGTACGGGACGATTGGGACCGTCAGCATTGACTGCCCATCATCCCTAGAGGGGTGGGTGGGAACTGACAGGGTGGGCGGTCCAAAGTTCACATGTCAAACATGCAGTCGACAGATCCTGAACGCGACCAAAGGTTGCGCCGATCGGGATCTTTCGTCTTGTTGCGAGAAAAATGGGGACTCGGTGACCGAGGCAGGGATGGGAGATGTTGGGCATATGCACAGGATTAATAAGAATTGGTTATTTCAAAGAGATGAATCGCGCTTGTATTACGCTACAGCTTTCCGAGGGTGCTGATCGACGGGCCATACGGCGCACCGGCACAAGACTACAAAAAGTACGAGGTGGTGCTGCTGGTGGGGCTGGGCATCGGGGCCACCCCCTTCATCAGCATCGTCAAGGACATCGTCAACAACATGAAGCAGTTGGAGTCGCTGGGGCTGGGGGACGTGGAGGAGCAGGACCTGGAGAACCGGGGGGGAGGCAGCAATAGCAACAGCGGACACCACAAGAGGGGCGGGTCGACGTCGACGTCGGTGTCGGTGTCGACGTCGTCGTTCAGGACGCGGCGGGCCTACTTCTACTGGGTGACGAGGGAGCAGGACTCGTTCGAGTGGTTCCGGGGGGTGATGAACGAGGTGGCGGAGACGGACAAGAAGGGGGTGATCGAGCTGCACAACTACTGCACCAGCGTGTACGAGGAGGGCGACGCCCGCTCCGCCCTCATCGCCATGCTGCAGTCGCTCAACCACGCCAAGCACGGGGTGGACGTGGTGTCGGGCACCCGCGTCAAGTCCCACTTCGCCCGCCCCAACTGGCGGAACGTCTACAAGCGTATCGCCCTCAACCACCGCGAAAAACGAATCGGTATGCTCCCCGGTCTTGTCTTCCCTTTAAAGAAATTGGTCACCATATGGTACTTGATACACATGCATGCTGCCGAATTATTGCCTCTCTAGTTTATTAATGTTCAAGTGAAGTGGACTGCAAGCATTAGATTAATGGTCATGCCGGTAGTAATCTAATCGGAAATCAGTAGCTTGCAACCAACAGCAGCTTCGTATTGACTTTTAGTGTCCTTTATCGTTATCGCTTATGACAATGGTGTGAAATTTCCTACGCTCATTGACAAATACTATACTGTAGCGCTGTTTGGACTTGGGGCTAACCTCGCCAAAACTTTTGTGATTCCAGGCGTGTTCTACTGCGGAGCCCCGGCGCTGACGAAAGAGCTACGCCAGCTGGCTCAGGATTTCACGCATAAGACCACGACAAAGTTCGACTTCCACAAAGAGAACTTTTGATCCACCGTATCTCTCTTAGACACACACCACTGGCTATATAGCAGACCGTACAAATACTATTATACTCTGGATGATCATCAAAAACATTGGGTCGTTAGATCCATATAGAGCACGCTCCTTAACTATTTTGTACAGTATCATTTATTTGTCCTTTTTTTTCCCCTTCTTTTTCTTGTCTACTCGTATTCATCTTTATGCTAGATTTGTTTATCCTAGATAGTCTGCTCGTTCAACGCCAAGGACTGAGTTAAGCCACCAACGTTTACTTTGGGAGGGGCTAGAGATCATCTACAGACCTTTTAGTCAGTCATAGATTTGATGTATGAGCATGAATTGGTCCACATCAATCAAGGACTGATGAGCCAATAAGACAATTTGATGGACACCACCCTCGGGCCAAAAGGAGCAATGGAATCTGTCCTTTGAAATTTGTTAGCTTGTCCTCGTTTACTGAATTGTCGTTACCACTGCTTGCTTGTGCTACATCACATCGTATGGTTAATCCCATCGACCTCGGCTAATTAATGCGCACCAGTCACGGCGTTTATAACCTCTTATACGAAAATTAGTGTTGCTTTGTTGAACACTGACATCTCGTCATATCAAATTCATCTCGAATCCACCCATAGTTAGTATTTATCTGAATCCGTCCCCACCCAATTAGCGAGCACTCCTATCCAAGTAAGTTGATTGAGTAGGCATAGGGTATTTATTCCAACGAAATCCAACCGGTTGCCATCTATGATAGAAACAGGTAGGTATCCTCCATTTTCAAACTTTGACTAAAAAACCTTATTTCATTTCAAACACGACTCAATTATTTATTTCTATTCATACCCATCCTAAATTCAATTGGCAAATACTTTAATACAGCTTAAACAAATCAAATAAGCATGAACACGCTATCCTAATATCAACAATTTCACTACTTAAATGCAGATATCAACAACAACAAAAAAAATAGTTACTTAAAAAATAGGAGAATGAAATTCTTACAGCAGTCTCATGCGGAATTTTCCCTGCATTAAGGTTGTCGGTTTTGTAACTAATTCCACACTTTTGATGGGCACTATTAAGGACCTCCGACGCAGAGAACACAAGCGCTCTACAGCGACCTGCAAATAAACGAGAGGATTTAGCACACATATTTACACAAACATATTTCATCGGGTCAACATGGTTCCATCCTCAAAAATCCAACTCATCTTTATATTATCTGATTTGACAGTGATTTGACATTGGTCAACTTTTTAGGGACCGAAATTTTAATCAACAAAATTTGATAATTTGGGATGAGTTCAGATAGGTTCTCTGTGGATGGGTATGACAATAAAATTTAAGACAAACTAACGAGAAAAGTTCAACCAAAAACTCGGCAGTAATATCCTCATCAATTATCTAACATTCATTACCATGGTATGTGCCACAATTTTTTAACTACTAATCACTATATTATACTTTTCCTGTTCTTTTTCATTAAGATAAAAACAACTAGTAGGGTGAAAGTTGAATGAAAGATACTAAGAATATATATTGACCACATTGTCTCCCACTACCAGGTTCCAGTCAATGGCTACCTATCAAATGGGACAAGAAAGTTAGGAATCACCGAGGAAACTGCCTAACTTCACAAACTGTGCATCCCAATCAGCCTTCACATCACACATAAACACGCCCTAGAAAACCAGTAGGAGTCAAGTCTAGATGCAACATGAAACAGACACCAAAGTAGATAATGCAATTACAAATAAATTATACAGAGATAAAAAAAAAAAAAACAGAGCACAAATATTAGGTTATAATCTGGCGTTAATGCTACTGTTATTACTAGGCCGGTCAGATCTCTGCACATAGTTTTATTCTAATGTATCATGTAAAGAAAAGCACCTATGAATTAATTAGTTGACATGACAAAGATTCACCAACCCCTTCAAGCACCTATATGGTTTTCAAGGTTTCGTGGTTAGCCAGCAAACCTAAATGGAACATGATTGTTCTGGACCAACAGGCCATGGTGTTGTACATGGGTCTTATAGGCACTATTCTTAATGAAATTAATGACCATTATGAGATAACAGCTTTGTTGTTGTTGTAGGCTTTTGTAAAGCAATAGAGCAGAATAGGATTAATGCATCTATAACTTTAAAAAGAAAAAGCAGTGTGATAGTTTTGGAACCACCAGCAACTATGAAAATGATTCCTCTAACAATACTAGAATTGAGTCAGATCTCCCATTTAGCACCATGTTTTTGTGGCAGACAGATCATCAATGGCAACCAATCAAAATCCTTGAAGGATATACTTAAATCTGCAAACACAAGAATTGTTGTTGATGGAATAGCATTTACACAACTCTAAAAATGGTAAAACACACACTTGTCCAATTTCAGTTGCATATCATAAAAAATTTAAAGTTTCTCCACTAACCTTTAACTGCCTGGTAGTGTTCCAGTAGTTGGATTGAGCTCAAATCAGTCGACACATATGGCTTTTTGATATACCTGTTCAAGAAATTCTTTGATATGGATCGACATATTTGCCTATGAATTTTGTTGCTTTGGTTCAACCCCCCGGTAGTGTTTTTGTAGTTAGTTTGGGCTCAAAATCAGTAGGCACATATGGCATTTTGATATGCCTGTTCAAGAAATACTTTGATATGGATTGGCATATTTGCCTGTGAAATTTGTTGCTTTCGGGCTTCCAACAACTCCAGAATTTTTTATATTTTATCATCTGAAGGTATAATCTGAGCCCATAGATTTGGGTTTACATGAAAGTCACTCATCTCAATTCTTGCTTAGGTAGCATAAGGTGTTATTATTTGACATATATGGAAGAACACTAACTAGATATTAAAATAACTAATCGTGTAGATGCATCTAGTTGTCCGAAATGCTCTTCTGATGAATAGCTGCAACTTAAAATAGAGTATTCTAGCTAGCAATAAAAGATGAATATACCTAAATTGGCAAGCTCAGTTATACCAGCAAGATTAGTTGAGCATGAAGCCTTAGAAATTGTAGTCTCGTAGTTCAATCTGCAAAGAAAAAAGACATCTAAAAGCAAATCGAAGCATACGACACACATCAAGGCAAAGAGTGTTGAAATTCTTTTCTTTAAAACGCATATTTTATTACTTTATTATGAAATCCTACAAATCATGCAATTATAAGTTTATTAAGAAATCCTACAAATCATGCAAAATTGAGTCAAAAAGACAACTTCTTACCTCTGTCAAAGAAGATGATACAGAGTGCTCTACTCCCATGTATCACAACCACAGTTGCCTACTGTCAGAAATAAGCATGGTTTCCTTAGATGCAGCAAGCCTCTGCAGCTTCCATAAACCTTTGACTGTCACATGCAAGGGTTGTGAAATGATAATTAGTCATAAGAAAATCACTCCTACAAATTGAAGTCAGTACCAATAGACATACTCAAGTAGGTTCGCATTTTTGCTCCAATTTTTCCTATGGATTCATGGCTTTCCATCCACAGCTTAGTAGTTTTCTATTGTTGCAGACTATAGTAACCATGGGTCTAAGAAGACAATCAAGAGAAGTATCAAAAAATAAAATAAAAACTGATATACAGAACATCTATAACTAAATAGTATCGGTAGAGCCATCACCATGTGCTAAAAAAAGTTTATTCATCAACACGTACAACATTGTTGATCAGATCAGATGCCCCTAACTCACATTGCCCATATTTGGCTTGTTGTGTTGATTCACTGATCTACAACTAAAAAACATCGGGTGATGCTCAGCAAATTGGAAACTGATCAAGGTGAATGAATAATAATAGAAGAGATTGAAGCACAGGTAAATTTCATGTCAAAACATTATATATATATATATATATATATATATATATATATATATATAATTAACATCTCTAACAAGCCTGTTTTTACTGTGCTGCTTAAAGTTTCTTGAATCCCGACAACAAACTTTGCCATCATATTGCATGTATTGACACCTTTATTTAATTGATCTTCCTTTTTATTTTCTCTCATCTCTCTCCATACAATCTGTTGCGTAACAAAACCAACATAGACAAGATTGACGTTCTGAAAAAGAAATATTGCATCTGTTGTCTAACTAACAGATACAAAAAAACTTCTTTCAACAGTTATTTCCCATCCCGTACTACTTACCAACAGACCGTGCCGAAAGGCTGATGAATGCTTAAGAACAAAGCCATCAAGCTTCGAGCATTCCATGGACTCAAGGCAGACTTCTTCCGGCCCACCAAAAACTAAAAAACTGACCGACGAAGTGACTAATGGGGAACGTGTAGTGGACCAAGGAGACTACTGACCTGAGGTTCTTGGAATGGAGACCCTTGAGACATCTCGCGACCAACGGCAACCTTCTCCAAGAGAACAATAACTCGAGAATGAAAACCCTTGCCGAACTCGATGCTTGAGGAACTTCCCCATCGCTGCTTCATTCTCCGCTACAAGAAAGGGCGAGCAAAAGGACGGCGAAAGGTTTGCAAGAGAACAAGAACTCCAAAACGGAGATCCTCGCGGAAGTTGATGCTCGAGGATCTTCTCCATCGCTGCTTCATTTTCCGCTACAAGAAGGGACGAGCACAAAGGCGGACGCGACAGAGTGGAGTACGGCCCGAGTTCGGTGAAGGGTTTCCAACAGAACAAGAACCCAAGAACGCAAACCTTGTGGAACTTGATGATCGACGATCCCCTCAATCGCTGCTTCGTTCTCCGCTACAAGAAGGGACGATCAAAAGGACGGGGAAGGGTTTTCAAGAGAACAATAACTCAAGAACGGAAACCCTTGCGGAGCTTGATGCTCGAGGATCTAGTCCACCGCTGCTTTATCTTCCGATACAAGAAGGGCCGAGCGAACTGGCGGACGCGACAGAGTGGAGGGCTGTGAAGGGTTTTCAAGAAAACAAGAATCAAGAACGCAAACCTTGTGGCAGTTGATGCTCGAGGATCTTCTCGATCGCTTGATTCGTTCTCCGCCACAAGATTCGAGGGCGAGCACAAAGGCGACAGACGAAACAGAGAGGCGGAGATCGGCGACGGGTCTCCGAGAGCGCAATAACTCGAGAAGCCGATCCCTCCTCGTTCGTTTTTGGCCGCGGGAATCTCGACCCTTGCATTTGAGTTCGTCACATCGGTTAGTAGGCGGTAAACCGAACAGTTCCTAATAAAATCCGGATCCAATCATATCACTGTCGATCCAGCTGCTGTTCTAGAATGGTTAAGGATTCGGATCCGACCAATCCGCAACACTGCGCCTCGTGGTTGTAATCAAACGGTGGACAAATGACTGCCTCGTGGTCCCCCCTCATCTTCAAAAAGGTTCTCAACCGTCGACTTAAGAACATTTTCCATTTTTACAAGTTATGCAAATAACATACAAAGATTACATATCTAAAATATAGTTAACGTTCAATTGTTAGGTATGAAGGAAAAAATATGGTGAAAATGAGAGCAACAATTTCCAATAATGTGGCTTCCACGAATGAAGGCTTATTACATATAGCCTTATGTCATTAGCTAAGCAGCAGATGTAGAGTTCCACAGACACAAAGGGATAAATAGAAACAGAAAATAAACAAAAAAAAAAAAGAACACATGAACACAACACAACCACGAGTTCCATAATTTATAACCGTAGAAAGGAACAGTATTAAGTGAAATATAAATGGTTGGAATAGCTGTTTAATCAAGCAAAACCAAGCTAATTTTCCATAGATCTAACATGAGTCACGAAGATCTATTTGTTTTCCCAACTACGATCCAAAATGCAAGTACAATCCAAACATTAGGAGGCAAAAATCCCGTTCGTCTGAGTTGCTAAGAGCCAGTAATAAAACTTCCATACATGCTCAAATGGAAAGCTTAAAAGCTCATATTGAAAATGAATAACTAGAATTTGAACACCTATCTGCCTTATGTCTCCCTCCTAGACCGCCTGGCGCGTGGGGCTGAAGCATCATCTTTATCGTTCTCTTCTTTCTCGTCATCGTTGTTGCTTCCTGGAGCTTCAGACTCGGCAGCTCCAGAATTCCTGGTCTCGGTGGCAGTCGGTGCAACTGGAGCCTGTACAATGGTGGTCTTAAAAGGTTAAGCTCAATGTTAAGCTGCATACAGTGAATAAATGATGAGACCAGAGCATAAGATAACTCACCTGAGGCTTCTTTCTGCCAAAAAGAACCCTGAAGATAACAGTAGCAACCACTACCGCTACGGACACCAGGATTCCAATAGTGACGTTTGGTTGTTTCTCTGCTTTTTCAATGACATCCTGCATGGAAAGATGGGTTAGATATGGTGTCACAAAAACGAGCATCTATCAGCAAAGTTCTACTCATAACATGCAGAAGGTTGCCAACTAGATGTAATAGCAAAAGAAACTCATAAGAATGTTTGGGATGTGAACAAGAGAGAGAAGATTTGAAACTCACGATGAGTTTGATCTTGTATGGTTCCAAGAAGGGGACGTCTGCTATCTTGTATAGAACATCAAAAACTTTCTTCTGCGATAAAAAATATGAAAGTCATGAATGTAAATGCCAAGCCCAAAGGGAACAAACTCAAGTTGATTAATATTACAAATAAAACTGGTAGAACAACATTACCTGAAAACCTGACAGACCATCTGAAGATTCAGCAGCAGCATCTTCAGCCTTCTGCTTTTCTTTCTCAACTTCATATTTAGGCTTCCATGTCTCCGACCTATATGACTCCGCAACCTTCTCATCACCGGTTATCAAGATATTGTCAAAAAGAATGCCATCCTGCATTGTCCAAATCTCAATACCGATAGCAGCAATTGGCTCGAAATCTGGTTTGTCAAGCTCAAAGTAATCAGGGTTGTCTATCTCTTGTGGCTTCCAGATACCCTTGTAGTTCGGGTTATCAATTAAGGGAGCATGCCATTTTCCCTTGTATTCTGGATTCCTCTTCATTGGCCTCTTCCACTCTCCACAGCCGGGTGCTGATTCACACTTTGGGTTGTCGATTTTTGGTGCCTCCCATTCCCCATCCTCGTCTTCATCCCAATCTTCTGGTTTTGTGGCTTCAGGATCATCAACCTCCTCAGGTTCATCATCCAACCATCCTTCCGGCTTGACAGCTTCCTCGTCTTCAATCTCCATTGGTGCATCTTCATCCCAGTCATCTGGCTTTACAGCATCAGGATCTGGAATTTTGGCCCTCTCATCCCAGTCCTCAGGCTTTTTATCATCAGGATCAGGTATGGTCTTGGGTGGAATAAGCGCTGGCTCTAAGTCATCAGCAGAGAAGAAATTTGTTTTCTTCTTTTCTTCTCCATCAACTAAAATTCTCAGCTCATTATCAGGTTTCAGAATAGCAGTATAGACATGAGAGAGTTTGTCAGATGGGACAGATGGAGGGTACTTCAAATGATGCTCCACAAACTTCCCAGTTTTGGGATTCTTATGCTGAAGGATGAAATGCACCTTATTCGTTGACCCACACTTATCTGGTCCAAACATTATAGTATATGGAGATTCATTGTCGAATCCCTTGGGAGACCATCCAGCTCCCTGAGGACGAAGATACTTCAGATATGCGCCTCCACATTCAAGTCCATTTTGTAGTCGAACCTCAAACTGTAGAACAACAGTTCCATCCTTGAGGATGACAGGTTCATCGAGTTCCTTAACTATTGCATACTTCCTAGCCTTCTCACTCACAAGAAGCCCATAGTCTTCATGACCATCACTCTTGGAGTGTTCCCATAAACCTAATGACAGATAAATAGCCCATACAGAAAAATTCAGATCCACAAATAATCATTATAGAGATCAAAATCTTGATCAATATGTGAGAAGAATTTCTTGCAAAAAAATGTAGCAAATATAGTGCTCAAAACAAACACCATTGTTCACTCAATATAAGGCAGTTAAAATATGTTTACCTCACTAGTTTTCCATTTTGATTGTGTTCGTTCTATACATTCTATCTCCAATTGTATATCACTATAAACCATTTTTAATATCCATCAGAAGTTAACAGCTATCCTCAACTAATCAATGTAAAAAATTTGGCACCTCATTCCTTGATTATCCTCTACACAAGGAGGGTTGTGTCGCAGATGAAGATGACAACCAAGCAAACCAGCCTTTCAAGTGGAAGGGAGGCAATTATCAAACAAGGCCATATCACAAATTATTTTAACATATCAAGTAATTAATGCATTTGGAGTGAAAAAGGATTAATCAAGTAGCAATCAGAAAAGGCATAGATAGATATGCAAACCGTCTTAAAAGCCAAAACGAAAAAAATTATGCAAAGATTCAATATCAGAAATTTCAATAACAAGATACATGCAATGGTCAGACTGATAAATCTAAAACTAAAAAAAATAAAACTAAAGAACTAAGAAATCTATTAATATTGTCCAAAATGGGGATCATCCCAAATTTCTGCTCACAAAGATGTAATACTTTACCAAGTTTATGGAATCATTCAAGGCCACAAAAAATTTGCATAAGATATCCAAGTCCTAAAGATAGCTAAAGAAGAATGAAACCAACAAATTGATTTTAGGATATGGCAGTGAGACTTTCCCATCGAGATGAATGCTTCGACAACTATTGGTCAAATATGCCACTGTGATAGAGGATAACAAAATCATATCAATGCATCTTCCATCCAGGTTAGGCCAACATAGAACTATGGAATCCCAAAATGGAGGCATTGGCGACCAAAGACATGTAACCACACCAATAGTGCAAATAAGTGTTTGCATGTTGGTTTGGTGATGTAATGCCAAAAGCTTCACTGGCAAACAAATTGAGCAACTAAAAACAGTAAAATCAGTACATTCTACTTATTGTGGCTCAAGAAACCCTCACAAAACAACTTACTAAAAGTAAATTCTCTATGGCAAATAGTAGACCTCGTCCTTGTATAACTAACCGTCGGAGTCTTTAAGCATGAACTGAATCCCAATTACGGCCGATTACAACCCCAATCGATAAATCAGTAGATATAAGAGTAGAGTTTACTTATAATTTAGCATGCGTATGGCATGTTGCTAATGAATTAATTATTACGTTTGTATCAACCCACACCTAAAACAAGACTGGGAGCTTTCGTCGCCATGTTTAATCCTTTGTTGCCTACGCAAAATAGTTTTTTTTTTATCCTAAAACACGGTGAAAATTTAGCAACGACATACAGCATACAAGTAATATAAATATTAAGAAAAGGAGACTCCTCGAGTCCTATGTCTCTTAGGCTCCACTACTTTAGCTATCTTAATTTAAAGCCTCAAGCACAAGATCTGAGAAGAATAACCACTGATAAGATCACAAGATGGAGATTAGTTATCAGGCAAAACCAAAGATGCAATCTTTACACCACGAGCACGAGTATGCTACACGAAGAGATCACTAACAGATCCGAAGGTGATGTTATACCTTTGTAATCCTCCTTCTCGGCCACGATCCATCGCCCCTCGAACGGCTCATCGAATGATTCGTAGAACAACTGGATCAAAACCCACGAATCTTCAATTTTTTAGCTAAACAGGTAGCAAAAAAACACGAGAATAATCAACCCGGTGCGCGAAATACCGGATCCGACGCCCAAATCTGGAGAAGAGAGGACGCGATGAGCAGCAGGAGGAGCGGCGCGGCCATCTTCCCCCCACCCATCGTGAAGAGAAACAGCAGATCCTACAGGAACCCTAACGCGAGATCAAGATCCAAACGATGCCCCGCGGTGAAGATGGGCAAAGGAGAGAGCGTAAAGTGCAGTGGCGATCTTAAGGAGAATCCGATGGAGCAGATGCGTCCACGGGAATCGATCTGCCTCCTGCAATCGATTCTCTCCACGGGGCGATGAGAGAGGCGGGCCGTAAATAAAACTCGCTGGTGACCTCGTTTCCGCCAATCACATGAGAGACCACGTTGCTACAACCAATAGGAAGACGCCACGTCATCTTCTTAAATATGGATCGGGACAGGGTTCACCAGATAGCTGTTCTATCATTTGGGATGGTTATACATTTGATAAGAAAATTAATTGAAATTAGAAGTGGATAATTCGAATGATCTAAATTAATATATGGTGAAATTTTACATTTTGAGGAGTCGAAGTTGATATTAGTATTTTTCTGAAACAATGATAGCTTGCCCAAATATTCGTCAGTCAAATCTCGAGCTGTATGCGGTCAATAGACAAAGGTGTCAAGGTTGGAAGTGCTCTGTTCCGGGCTGTAACATATGAGCAGACTCCAACATCACTGCTCTGTTCCTGATGAGTTCTGCCACAACGAGGCACAGAGAAAGGTCTGAGAAGGTGATCGAGCGTAGTCTGTAATCTCGCTTTGGGAAACAAAGCGAGGCATGTCCTCTGCAATCACCTGATGATGGCATCATGTGGTTGCACTGCTTCTGACGTGCAGCAGAAGCATAGAGCCGATCACCGAACCGGTAAAAGACACACAGAGAGAGAGAAAGAGAGGGAGTGAGGGACGGTGGGTTGTCTTCTGCAACAAAAGCTGGGCGCGGCAACAGAGGAGGCGAGATATGAATCCATCCTTTCCATGGAAAAAGCAGAGGTGCACCGGTGAGCTTTTAAAAGGAAAAGATTTCAGGGCGGTCGGCCTCTTTGAGCAGAAGCAAGTGTTGAAAGCGACGATGACAGCCCCATGTGGTGCAACATTCATGCTATAAGGACATTTCATCTTAACTCATATATCTTACGTTAGACACTGAAGTTACTCTCTCGAAATTATTATTTTTTCTGAATATAAATTAAGAAGGTTAGAAGTATTTTGAATCTTATTATATTATATCAGATAAGATAAGATTTTGAATCCTTAATTTTTAGTATCTCGTATATCACCATCAATATATTATTATATTATATCATTATTATCGTGAGTAATTTATTTAAAAAATCTTATTTTACGACGGTTAGAAGTATTTTATTTTTTAAAAATTTACATAGGGTACCCTAAGATGTATTTTTATAAGATATTAGTGTATATCTATCAAAATTTGAGTTAACCACCTTAAAAATAAATAGGATTATTATTTATATTATATTTGTGTTCTATACCAAAATATTGAGATGAATTCAATAATTACACTCATAAACGAAATAACGCACTCGATATTAGAATTAATCTAAAAATATGTCAAATTCAACTTAGAAATCACTTAATTACATAAAATAGAAAAATTAATAGAATTACTATATATTTTTATTATATTTTCCCATTATATTAAAATTTTAAACTTTATGGTGTAATACTCATAAATTAATTTTATTCAACTTCGAAATTTATATATATACATGTATATATGTATGTATATATATATATATGTATGTATATATATATATACATACATATATATATATATATACATACATATATATATATAATCCCATTGGTCACATGAAACAGTTTGGTCTGCTTGACTGCCCCACCGGCCGGCCTCCGAGCCGTTCTCGGATCTCTGCGGCCACCCTGTCCAACCCACTAAAGTAATCCCATTCCTACCTGTCTTCCCATCGACCACATTAGGCTTATTTTGATATGGTTCGATCAAACCATCGAACGTATCGTATTGATTTGTAACCGAATTCACATCGGGCCCAAATAAATCGGAGAAGGAAGAAATGGGACATGAATGTCATTTGGAAAAAGGAATGGAAGCTTCGAAGTAATTTGACGTTCGGTTTGCCTATTTGGCGCGGGCTTGCCTTTTCTCTGTGCTGCTTGTAGAGATTAATTAGCAGGTCCCCCGCATCTCGTCCCCCTTACCGTCTACTGCATCTCGTCGGGGTTCATCTCACCGGCGAGAACACTGGAATCGTCACTCCGCCCGGCCGGAATCGCAGATCCGTAGCTCCCTCGCTCGCCTCTCCTTCCCGCTGCGACTCTTGTCTGCTCACCGGTGATGGTCTGATCCGCTGCCGGGAGCTCCTCCGAGGAGAGGTCGTCTAGGGCTTGGCCCTGTTCGCCTCATTCCTTTCCTTTTGTTTGAGGTGATTATGACACCCTCTTCGTTCTTCCTTCCTTTCTTTCATCTTGCCTCCTCGAATCGGGATCTTTTGACGGTTTTGTTGGACTTTTTACATCTGCCCTTTTGATGTTTTGTTGTAATTTCATTGTTTTTTCTTGCATATGTCTTTTCTCTCTTTGATTTGATTTGGAGTCATTTTCTCACGTTTTGTTGCTTCTTTTTGGGGGAATTTTAAGGATCGCTGATTTATTTGTGTCGACGATGTGAATGGTTTGCGTGATCGCTTGAACCTTGTAATTTCCGATTAAAAGGGAACACTTTTGACGATTTGTTGGTGATAAGTTAGAAGACACTGACTTTGGCTCTTTAAGCTGCTTGCTTATCTGTGACGACGGGAGATCAGATATTGTGCAGATTGCAAATGCTGGGACTGTGTAGGAGTGAGGACTATCTTTGTGCATGAGGATCTGATAAGACGCACGGCAAGATGTACGGGAAGACTCTTCCACATCATATCTCTGATTCCAACAGGAGGATTATCGAGACGAGTGGTCCGTCAAGGCGGGTCTATCAAGTGTGGAAAGGAAGCAACGTAAGGAATCACCAAGCTCGCATCTGCTCTATGATTCTGTGGAGTAATGAAACTCCTTTTGTTTTGATTTGATTGAGGAAAAAAAAATGAAGCCATTTGGAAGCAAAAGGAGTTATGTCACCACTTAGGCATAAAAGTATACGATCGAGAATTTGGAGTAAAATCATATCTTACTTGCATATTTTTTAGGAGCTTTAGGATTAGTAACAACACACCCTTTCCTTTATGTGCACTATTTGCCACCACTTACAGCATCCTGTTTATTCACTTCTGGTGCCTGTAATACAATCTTATATTTCGTGCGTGTTGTAACTTTTATACCTTGTAGGGAATCGAGAACATAAAAGTTTATTGGATTGACCTATCTATCATATAGCATGAACCTTTCATTGCCTTTGGTAAAAAAGTAGCATAAACCTGACTTGTATATTTAGCAGGTTCTTGGCTGATAGTCTTGCACCATGGTGGATGGGTATGACATAAAAACTTAGGTTACTTACACAATAGAATACAAAATACCCTGTTCTGACCATGTTGCACTCATTGCTACACAATGAATTTGAATTAGGCACTTCTAGAGTTATAAGCTGAAAAAGTCGTACTTCTTGCCAGGTTACAAGAATAAAGATAATTAGCTCTTGATGTTATTGCTTACACGCAAAATTTCTTTCCTTAAATTTGTAGCACAATAATCAGATTATTTGCCACGTTATTATCATTTCTTCGAGATTTCAAAGGCCTAATAAATATTATTTATCATTTTGTCACAACAGATGCTCTCTTGAGTTACCTGATGCAAGCCTTTTTTGTCTTTGTTGACCATAGATTGCTTTCTGTATACTATGCACTGGCTTATGAGGTTTCTTCTGAGTTGCATCTAACTTGCAAAACATGGTTCTCTCTAAATCATGTCAATATTCATGAACTAATTATCTGTTGATCATGCTAAGTGGTAGCCATGTACTGCACCTTGTATGCATTTAGGTGTTCTATTGTCGTAATTCTATTATTTTCATCAGTTAACCTGCTAAGTGCTAACTGCTTAAGTCGGAAGAGAAATTAACCATCTCCCTTTTTCATATTTACAGAAATTCTTTCTGGGAGGGCGGCTTATATTTGGTCCAGATGCGAGATCTCTGGTGCTTACAATAAGTCTTATCGTAGTTCCAGTTATCCTCTTTGCTATATTTGTCTCACAGAAGCTGGTTAATGAGTTCCATCATTATGGAACTCTCATTATAGCTATCACTCTTATCTTTGCTGCATATGTGAGTGTCTTTATCTAATCACATTCAAATTTCATAGTGTTCTAGCTTTAGAAAAGTTATTTTTGGGTTAGCTCTTTGCAATCATGTTCTTAAGAAAGACCGATACCCTCGGGTAATTATGTTGGCAACTAAACCTTCATATAGCAAATATACGGACACAATGCAAAAGGTATAGAACGCAATGCAAGAAGGCCTATGGATGATTAAGAAGAGATCAGCAAATATATTTTGCCTCATCTAAAGCTTTTATGATATGCTAATAATACCTTTCCCAAGAACAAATTTGTAGAAGAGAGTCTTGCCATAGAATTGCACAGGTGTACCTTTAAATTTTAACCCTGCCTGCGAGGAACAGTGCCTAAACACTATTCTTGTGACTAAACAAATGATTCGGGCGCCTATTTTGTATTTGTTGTTTTGGTATATATCGTAATGTAAAATGTTTGCTTGAGTTTTGCTAGCGAATTTCTTCACTTTCTAGAAACAAGTTATTTGCTATCTTGTACCTCATGCCACATTCATTACTAAGCTTAGGTAATTACTGTAAGTTCATCAAATTAACTACAGTTATAACAGAAGTATTCCTCTAATTCCTGAATTAAACCATTGAAAGTTGAACTGCATGGCGTAAGTCAAATCTAGTATATATCATGAAACTAATAGCGTTGATGATATGAAAGCATGTGCCAGTTTTTATGTTTCACGGACCTTTGTTATAATCATTACTAAGCATGATTTCTTAGCATAATTGATTTTTGGTATATGCAGGATATTATTCTTCTCTTTCTTACTTCTAGCAGAGATCCAGGAATTGTTCCTCGTAATGCACATCCTCCTGAACCAACAGACAATGGTAATATCTCACCCAGTTTATGTGCGGACTGGCAAGGGAGTCATGGTGGCTCCTCAAGTCTGCCACCTACCAAAGATGTCTTTGTAAATGGCATTATCATAAAGGTCAAATATTGCAACACTTGCATGCTTTATCGCCCCCCTCGTTGCTCCCACTGCTCAATCTGCAACAACTGTGTGGAGCGCTTTGATCATCATTGTCCCTGGGTCGGGCAGTGTATCGGAAGAGTATGAATTTTCTTTTCTTTCTCAATACGTCATCCTCGTTAATTGCCTCCTTTTTACTATCAAATTATCCATGGATCATGAGCAAGTTCTTTTAACTAGAAACTCTGACCCTGAGTATAAAGAGCATAAATTTTTTGACAAAGGCTAAGTTAAGCTTGGATCCAAACAAGAGGTATTTGCCCTGCCTACTGCTCATCAGGGGATCTATGTTAATGGCCGGGGAATCAAGTGTTGGATGAGATATTTCCCTTCTTCCAGCAGCCATACATGTCACATCCTAATTCCCCATTTTGCTATCAGAAAAATGTTATCTTTTGTCTTCTCACAGACTCCCATCTGCAAAACCCAATGATACATTCTTTTTCCACCCTTCTGTGCCTACAAGATCACTCATAGATCCAATGGAAAAGGAGGACTAACATAGTACAAAATTTATAATCCTTTGCTCCTCTTTCGTACAATACTGGTGGGAGAACCCATAGAAAGGTAGCCGTCCTCCTTGGTTGCAATGTTGTTGAGATTCCGACTTCGATGATTTCTTCCAGTGTTTAGATGATAGGATCTAGGAAGGTGGTCTATGCTTCTAGTGCGGTGAACAGTATCATTCAGCTGGTAAGATACAATGGGAGGCAGCATGAGGTGAGCCCCCTCTTGCCTGTGGGGCTTGATCTTGACCATTTATCATATATTTTAGATTTGAGCCATTCTCCAAACTATAAACTTTGTAGGCTTGAGCAAGCTCCTGTAGGCTTGCTTCTTAATGTGGATTTCTGGTTGGAGCCTGATACCTAGACCCCAACATCATCTTGCCAGCCAAAGCCCAATCCTGGCCAATGCTTGGCCCAGATTTGAAGTATCTTAAAACTTTGTTGTTCCAAACTTAATTTTTTTTAATTATGTCATTATGTCATAATGGAGCTAGTTGTTTCTGTATTCTTCTGGAAAATAGAAGGTTTATTCTTCTATTTCACAGAGAAGTTGATGATTTGAGTTGAAATTACACACAAAATTTGGGTTATTCCGACTGTGGAGACCCCTGCTGAATCATCTTGCATATTTCGTGCACCACTCTGTTACCTTTGCTTATCACCACCATCGATGCTATCATGTTCTATTACCTCTTGATCTAGTCAATCAAAGATGAAAAACTAATCGACGCATTATAGACACCACTAATTCCATCTTTCATGACTTATTTTGATTCATTTGCATTCAAGCAGAGGAACTATCATTTATTCTTTATGTTCGTGTTTTCAACAACCATTCTATGCCTGTATGTCTTTGCCTTCTGCTGGGTGAACCTGAAAAAGATTATGGAAGCATATGAATGCAGTCTCTGGGCAGCTGTTCTGAAGTCACCTGTTTCTGGCATTCTCATCATTTATACATTCATAGCCACTTGGTTTGTTGGGGGCTTGACAGCCTTCCACTTATACTTAATTTGCACCAATCAGGTTAGCTTTTTGTTGCTTAAGACATGGATTGCTGGTCAGTTTTGTATGTTTCTCTGTGCAAACGTAACTGCTTTATCTCCTCTTTGTAGACCACATATGAGAATTTTCGATATCGCTATGATGGCAAAATGAATCCTTATAACCATGGGTGCATCCATAATGTTAAGGAGGTCCTCTTCTCATCAGTTCCCAAGTCCATGAATAATTTCAGAGCAAAGGTGAAAGAGGATTCAGCTGGATTCACCTCATCGCGTTCTTTGGGGCGTGTTGTGAGTCCAGATATACCGAAGACAAGCTTTGACCTAGAGAGTGGTGGGAAAAGGCATACCGTGGCTGCAGAGGAGCTTGAAGACATTCAGAGCCAGTTCGAGATCGGAGCATCAGAAAGATGCGATACCCAACCACCACACTCAAGCTGGCCTGGTGATAAAGGCAATTGGGAAATAACACATGACATCGAGGCACTGGCTGCTGAATTTGGAATGGAGCATGGATATGGGGACACAGGAAATACACGGGGGATTCCTTGAAATGATGTTGAGATGCAGATTGATAGTTGCTAATCCAGCTAACTGGGATCCATTCTAGGAGTGGTCAGACGTGAAACAAAAAGCCTTTTGTCTGATTCATGCTGCGAATGGTTAACGAAGGACGAGTTTGTATCCAGTAACATGATGCAGCATCAACTGTATACACGTAGTTGATATGGAGTTGGAGGTGTTTGTAAATGTCTGCATGTGCTGTTGTTTTCTTGGGAATTCAATCTTTTCATCTGTCCTTTTTCTTCTTTATTGTATTGGGACCAAGATACTTCTTAGCCTGTTCAAGGTCAAGGCCAAGGCCAAGGCCAAGTAGAACTTGATGTTAGTTGTGGGTCTGTGTGTAAACTTCAACTCATTTCTTGCAGAACAGCTACCGAGAAGTTGGGTTGAATTTGGTGAGGATTTCATTGATTGTATTGGGACCAAGATACTTCTTAGCCTGTTCAAGGTCAAGACCAAGGCCAAGTAGAACTTGATGTTAGTTGTGGGTCTGTGTGTAAACTTCAACTCATTTCTTGCAGAACAGCTACCGCCCAAGATGGACGTTGGATTGAATTTGGTGAGGATTTCATTGATCACTGCAAGCAAACGCTTCCAGGTATGAGAGACACAACAGTAAGTCACCAACCTTCCATGTCGTTGCTTCTGTTGCTCTGATGATTTCATTTGCACTGCAGGGTTATGAAGCGTGTTTCTGCGTCTGTCCTGCTACTTCCACTGGCTTTATTCCTACGTCCTGGTAAGAAGCCAACTTAGCTACAGACTGCATGTATAACCCCAGAAAGGTGTCCAAGCTGCAGGCGATACATGTCTAATACTGACTCTTTTTTAACCAAATATTCCAGGAAGGCCGCATTCACTGTATTAAATCGGAATATCTCATTTATTATTGTAGAAAAGCGAATCACACCACTAGCAATTTCGAGTACAAAGCGAAGGCTTCTCTCATGTATAACCAGATGGAAGCAGGGGCGGCTCCATGTTCGAAATCTCAGCGCAGAGATGGATGGTTCTTTTGGGTGGAGGAGTTGCTGTCTTCGGGGTGGCGCCTCCTAATGAGGTTGATGTTAATGTGCACGCCGGGGCTGCCCTGGGCGCAGGAGGCGTTGAAGAGCAATGAATTGTTGACACTCTGCACATTGCTGTTCACCGATGAGATCATTGGCTTCCGCTTGCTTGCTGTCTTCGTCGTCTTCCCTTCGGTGTCGTTCGCGTCCTCAGCCTGAGACTCACCTTTCGCGTGATGAAGCTGCTGCTTTCCGATCTGACGACCGTGGGAAGAGCCTAGATCCATGTAGGCGCCCACGTTGTACCCTGCAATGGTAATGGCCTTCGTCTCGTTCTCGTTCTCCTTCTTCTTGGTAGCTGACTTCCCTGCGCTGCCGTTCTCTGTCGCTGAACTCTTCTCGTCTGTCTTTGGGGAAGCAGCGGGTCCTTTCATGTTGTCGTGCATGGAGTTGCTGTGATTACTGTTGTGGCTATTCCCTGCACCATTGCCGGCGCCTCTTGTGTTGGCATTGCCTTGTTCGATAGCGAGCTTTGGCCGCATAGGTTCAGGCGCAGGATGTGGCACCGGAGTGGCAGGAGGCTGCGTCAAGTTAGTCCTGGGGGATCGAGGTGGCGTTGGGGATGAAGTCTTGATGACCATAGGAGACTGCTGCGGAGTTGGGGAGGAATGCAGGGTTTGCTGTGACGGCACTGACTGTGGTGTCGGTACCGCAGATATGGCGGCGGCACCGTTGGTGGTTTTCAATGCAGGCCGTGGTGTTTCCTGAGTCCGGGTTGGTGGCGGTGGTTGGGTTTGGGCCGGTGCAGGCTGTGTTGGAGCTTGCGTAGGCAACAGACCTGCCCTACCAAGAGCGAGCGAGGCTTGGCGGATCGGCGGACCTCGAGGGGGCGGTGCCGGCTGTGGCTCCACTCGGGTCTGCGACGCAAGTCGGCGCAGCCAGGGACGTGCGGTCGGCGGCTGGTTCGCCATTGCCGCACTCTGTATCACTCGATGGAGTAACTCGAGAGGACCCAACACCCTATTTGTAGGGAGTGGAGTGGAGTGGCGAGCCAACGTCCAAGCGATACTGCCCAGAGGTGACGTTTGCGACACCAATTAACAAAAGGCGAGGGCAAGGAATCAGATACCGGCAAACGCCGCAAGGGAACTAAGGAGTGCGATGTTAACGGCCTCCAGTGGCAAGCAGCTCGGCATCAGATCTCCCGGTAGCTCTCACAGGAAGAACCACGTTACAAGCTCATCAGCACTCTCATGGTGCCTACTTCCTGGATTTGGACGTCGCTCGGACTTGTATGTGAATGCCTGTTGTGCTTCTCTGGACTCTGCTGGGCGAGTTTGGAATCTGATGTCGATGCTCTTCCGGAGCCCAACCTGCCGTTCTTTCTATCTCGACCCTTTTTATTTTAATCTCGTATGCTTATCGTTGAAAACTGATACAGATGCGCCGTTTGGTGTTTTTTTTTGGGGGGCGCGGTCAACTGGATGGTGCGTCGGCAAAGGACATTGATCGAACAGGTGGTGGAAATCACGGTGGGCAAGGAATCTGTTCGAAGTAAACCCGGACAAAAAGCATCTCTCGCGCGTCGTCGTGGATTGCATGTCGCAAGGGCGAGGAGAATCGAATGGGCTGCCGGAAAGGTGGTTGGAGCTGAAGCCTTCTTGATGGCCCAAAGCAGATGTCCATGAGTTGCTGCTTAAGAGCGAGGGAGAAAACATGTGAGGAGTGCATAGATATTCTCTTGTCGGTCGAGTCCACCACACATCTGCTCTGCCACTCTCCACTCTTATGAATCTTCTCCGATTCATTACGAACAGAAACCTCTGCTCTCATACGTAGCCACGGAGTAAGTGCGAGTCACTCGAGAGAGACGACAAAAAGCATCGTTACATACAAACTAGAAATATGAGAAGCTTTTGACAAAAGGTTTAATGGAAGGAGAAGAAGAGACACTTGAAATCCCAAGCTGATCTCCGGAGGAGAGCAGAGACAAAGAAGACCCGAACCAATAAGAAAACGCCACGTCCACCGGCTGGAGGGCGGGCGCGCACCCAAACTGTAGCCTTGCTCGTCAGTAGTAGTAGGAGGAGGAAGACGATCCACCGAGCTGGAACCCGTCGGCGGCGGCGTCGTCCACCGCCGGCATCGGCCCGAACAGGGGGCTGTGCACGTAACCTTCCTCGAAGAAGATCCCGTGCGAGGCCGTGGTGCCCTGCACGCTGAACTCCTCCGCGTCGCACCACACGGACGATAGGTCCTCCTCGCCCGCCGCCGGAGCAGACACCGACTCCCGTGGAGACGCCACCGCTGGAACCGGCGGCGGAGATGGCGGCAGCGTCGAGGCCGCGTATTGTATCCCGTCCTGCTGCTGCTGGTGGTAGTAGTAGTCAGCCCCATCGTATGGCATTGCATTGTCCGAGATAGGGTTGTAGTCGGCCTGACATCCCAGGGCGGGAAACATGGCCGCGGGGTGTCCGGAGCCCTGCAGAGGCGGCGGCGGGGACAGGAGGAAGGAGGAGGGCGGGGGCTGGAGGTCGGGGGAGAGGAAGGGAGTGAGCGAGGAGCCCGGAGGGAGGTCGGGGTACGCGAAGTTGGTGCGCGCTCGGGCGCCGCGAAAGGTACGTGCGGCGCGGTCGTACGCCACGGCCGCCTCCTCCGCCGTGTCGAATGTGCCCAGCCAGTGGCGCTCCTTCGTCGCCGGGTCGCGTATCTCCGCCGCGTACCGGCCCCACGGCCGGCGCCGCACGCCGAGGTACCTCATGCCACCGCCACCGGCGTCGTTGCTGCTGTTGTCTTGCTGCGGCCTGCGATTGCTTCTCTTCTCCTGAGTGGGTTCAGAGGCTGGAATGGCAGAGGAGGAGGAAGAGGAGGAGAAGAAAAAGGAGAAGCCCATCGGACGATGTGTGGATGTCGAGGTTGAGGTGGTGGAGGGTTTGCATGGTGAAGGGTTTATATACAAGCAAGCAAAGGTGATGCAGTGAGAGAGATGGAGAGATACACATGATAATATATGTGAAGCTTGGCGCATGTTTAATCTAATGATCAATCTAATAAGGGAGGGGGTGGGGGCCCACACATGATCAATCTAATGATTTGAAGTGTGGGGTTCAAGAAACATAAATCTAATGATTGGGAGTGGTGGAAAGGAGGCAATGTGGACTCAAAGTTAGTAAACATGGATTACATCTGACCATCCCTTTTATGATCATCTTGAGGTAGGTTTCCTCAATTTATATGGTTTTTCTTATCCTAGACCTTCTAAATTTCATTTTATTATCATTAGTTTCTTCTCTCTCTTTCTCGGTGTAACTCATGCTGATCATCTATTTTATGCTAAAAGAAAATATATGTTATTTTAAATGATCAATCAGTAATCAACATTCGAAGATCAGTCACTCGGATTATCGGATAGAATATATATTTTTTATAAATTTCTGACTCAATATTTAAAATCTTTCTTTCAATTTTCGTTTCGAATCTCATATTAACTTGCGCATCAAAATAGTATTATTAGTATTGGAGATATCGTCATGTCGGTTAAAAAATTGTTCTGACGATATCAGATTGCCTCGATGATCATAAAATTTGTTCTTAAGGAGTCGTGGCATAGATTTATGATCAATTTGACATGGTTCACTGCTTGAAAACTAATCATTTGCGACTCAAACTCTCTCCTTGAGATTGAAATGATTGTTGAGAGAGTAAGGTTTTAGAGAGTCACAAGGCACATGCTGATAGATTAAAGAAAATGAAAACAAATCAGATGCAATCTAGAAGTGAAAAGAATATGGACTCAGGTTGGCATTAAAGAGCCAAGTGATGGTCCCTATGCATTCATATATGCCTTTTATGATCATTCTCTGATGGCATGGAGTTTGCTAATGATGAGGAGAAGCCCCTCCCCCCTCCACAACCATTGCCATCACATGAAATGATTAGATGCCACAGCTTTGAATATTTTGCAGTCTGCAACTGCCTCTTCTTGGCCTGCATTCATGAAAGAGAAGTTTCTTGAGAGCTCACCAGAAGCCAACCATGAGTTCATTGTATCTTGCAGCAACTATGATAGCCTTTACTCTTGTCATCTCTCTCTCTCTCTCTCTCTTCCATGGATTCATGTAATACACTCTCTCAGTCCAGAAACATTCTCTCCTGAATTGATGTGACCATCCACTCATGGCCTTGCCATGGAGAGACACAAAAAGATGCATTACAAAACAGAGAATGCATGATTTAATGCATTGCTAATAATCTAATGTTCAGAATCTAAATCTATGGGAGTTCAGATACAGATCATGTTCCAAATCACACACACATTTGTTTAAGTGAGGTATGAAAGGCTTATCATTGCCAATCCATGTGCTAGCAGATTGAGAAAGAACCAATGATAAGCTCCACATCCCAAAACACCTTTCCAAAGCCAAAGGTTCCTTCAATCTTTTCAATCTCAGAGGTGTGGAGAGTTTAGTTTGCTGTCCTATATTTGGTGTTGCAGGTCCCATGGAAGCCTCAGGGAGTCGAAAGATCTGTTGGTGTGCATGTGAAGGGAGGAGAACTTATTCTGCAGTGATCAGATGACTCAGCCACTACAAACTTTTCACCCTTACATATACACATACAATAGAGTTGAGTATACACCAACCCAATGTCTGATAGCAAGAGGTTTTAGTATATCCTTCTCACAAGACCAATCCTGTTTCTAACCCTAATCCAAGGTCAAGGTGGAAAGCTATCTAGAAACTGCAAAATGCCACAAGCTGCATGGTCATACTGCACACATTTACTATTGCTGCAGAATGTTATGAGTTCTAGGAAGTTTGATCAAACATTTCCATAATTTTTTATATCTTCAGATTAGTTTATGCAAATTAATGGCAAGGATGAGCATCACAGAGTAAGCATAGATGCCTACTCTGTCATATAGCTTCTTAAGTCAGTAACCCTTTCACAAATATCTATATAAGAAACACAAGCTTAAGTTTTTAGATCTAAAGAAGAGCTAACCGAGACTTCTACTTTTTAATAGAGAACAGTCAAACAACTCCATTTGAATGTTCTTCTGTATATGGATTGTTAGCTTTTATATGTAGAATTGCTCTAGCAGTATTGACAGTCTCCAACAATCAGCAGTTTCAGAGAGTGAGAAATCACATGGCACATCATATTGTAATGGTCAGATATAACAGGAAAAGGACAAGGTTGCTCTTTAATAATGCAAGAATAGGCCAATGAAATGCTGCAAACAGTATTCACTACTGCAGAGTCTGATATGCTATGAAGTGTACTATACTTGAACAGTCACTCTTCCACTGAGATGAAAGATGATCCTAACTTTGTGACAGAGTAAATTGTTTAGGTCTAGACATGTGACAGGCTTTCAAGTTGTAATATGCTACTACATGTAATGCAGACAATAATTTATCTGACTTTTTAACCCTACATCTTTGCAATATAGTCTGTGTGTCACTTAGGTTTAAACCTTTATTTCACTACTCTGGCACAGCCCTTGGTTGTTTGACACTGACCAAGGTGAAGTCAATCCTTTCTTTCTAAGAAAATTGTGTGTATATCATGCTACTTGATTTCCAGTTGGCATATAGACCTTCAATGTAGGGTTTTGTATGTGTCAGAATTCTGTTAAAAAGAACAAGTTATGCATACATAACTTGATGGAAATAGCCAGAGAAATCTAGACAAGGTAATAGACAGGATGTGTTTCAAAGTAGATGAAGATCCAAAGTCGAGAATTCATCTTCTCTCAAGGCTTATTATGCCCTGATGAAATGAAGCATGAAGCAAACCGGGACAGAATGGGAGTTCATATGATCTTTAAAACAAATTGAAACAGTGAACAGTGGAATGATATGAAAATGTGTGTTATAAACCATTTTGATTACAGCAAGCGTACTGATCAAACTTCTTCCGTCTTGGCAAATCTACAGGACGAGAGTTTGTGTAGCAAACTCTGATATTAACAACCCAACTGATGTTGTCATGAGAAAGGTAGGACAAGAAACTGTACAAGTTAAATCGTTAAAACATTCAACCTCATCGACAGAAGGTGAGAGAACAAGCCATAAACTGACTTTACAAACAGGCTCATCGAAGGCGGTACGAAAGCATCAGCATGAGGCAATGGCCCGCTCAGCTGAAGTCGAGATGCGGAATTTTGGTGGCTCGTATAACCCAGACACAGGTGGCACAGGCTTGCTAAAGAGGTAGATCCTGAACAAGTCGAGGGCTTCGCGCATCCAATCATACCGACAGAGTGCATATGCTTCTTCCAATGCCACCTGTTTTAGGACCAGCCAATTGTGTTAGGAATAAAGATCAAAAGCATCTCAAAATTTGCAGTTGATTTGCCTACTATGTGAAATGAAGTACTAGCAGATACCGACCCATTTCCTGCCATGCATTTTCTGCTCGGGCCAGTTGTCCAGTTCCTCAGTGACCTCCAAGGCAAAGATGTGACCTCTGCAACCTCCTTCCTGGCTGCAAGTACCTTGGCTGCTCTTGCTTCTAAACACCCAATTACCTAGCTCGATTTCCTAAACATGGATCAACACAACGCTTTTAAGAGAGAGAAAGAAAGGGAGAAGTAGATAATAATTAGCACTGATTGCATTGATGGGGCATAGAAAACATCTGTTCTGTTTGGACTAGCTTTCATGAAGAAACACATAGTAGGAAATTTTTTTTTGTTAGAGATAAGAACAAGAACACAAAGTAGGTTTTATTCTTTTCCCCTCATCTTTGATCCTTCCAATGAATTCATGTTGCTAGTTTTAGGACTTTTACACTAATGTCACCTCCAGTCTGTAGACATTTATGGTGTCATCCAATCCAAGTTGCAGCCAGCAACATTATCTGTCTATTTGGTGAGTAGCTATAAAAGCAGTGATGCCTCCATGACAATGATATGAAAAGACCAGTTATGAAGCATTCACCACATACTTGTATGATAATATTTGCTTCTTCTTTTTGTGATCCAAGCGACACCCAAGTTATAGAGCTGAATCTCTAAAGAAGATTAAAGACAAGGACATTTCTTTCAAACAGGTGACCTGTGGGGCTGAAATTGTAAGGCCATTACCAGGAACAGATCATGTCAGATGTTGCAGGAATCAGGAGAACAAGAGGCATATCACATGCACAGTAGGTGGGTAAGGCAAATATCAACTATATATGAAGATCCAAAAGTGATTGTTCGCGATAAGTATGATAACAGTGAATGATTTAATGATGAGTAATATTCCAGAACGTTAATTACACAATTTTTTTTTTCAAAAATTGAAGCATGAAGCTTAGATATATGCCACTGGCAAGTCAACATCAACCCAACTTTAAAATCACAGATCAGCAACTAGCTGCAGAAATTAAAAGCAAGAAAAGAGGAGCTTAATTTTGTCACATAAGGAATCTACAAACTTCAACCCTATCGAGAAAAAAAGGTCTCGCTCACACAGGATTCATTTAGCAGTGAGTGAAATAGTTGTTCATTTTCTATAATGGCTCTTATCTGAGTCAGTATTGACCAAACATTAATTTAATAAGGACCCCTCCAATTGAGCAAAAGACAGATTTGCATGGAAGACCATGCCTTTTTTCTTGAGGTATGAAATCAAAATAATGATAGAAAGCACAAAGTTAGGATAATATCCAATGCAAAAAAAAGGAAACAACAACAAACCTCCAAACTCCACTAAGATATGGTTGTTTGAACAAAGAATGACTTCATTGTTGTGCATCAATTTTTGTCATCAAGCATAAAATTTTGGATACTGATACTTACATCTATTATTCCCCTAACTCCTGCTTCCTCCAGAGCTTCCCGGCATGCTGCTTCGCATACAGTCTCATCTGTCTCCCAGCCACCCTACATCATAGTATTAGTGATCAGTAAACTGTACAAGCCACACTTGAGATTTGAAGTTCACAAGCGGTTCTCACCTTTGGGAAGACAAAGTCATGCCGACCCGGTGAACTGATCATGAGGACTTCCACTCCATTTATCAAATCACCAGATTGGTTGTCGGGTTTCCCAATAATCTTGTAAGGAATGCATCTGATCACACAAGATGAGACAACAGATTAAAAAATAATTAAGGCATGGAAATTACATCAAAATTGGATACAAGTTTGTCTTGAATTGTGTTATAATTAATCCGTTTAACATAAACAAAGGCAGTATTACTCTCAAGAAACAATTAGATTTGTCAGTACTCTTCTGTTTCAGGTCAGATAGGAACTCCTCATCTGGGATAAGAACAAGATCATTGGGTGATGCCCCACTGATGTGGCAAGTGGTGAGGCTGGTTTTATATATGAACCAAAAAAAAAAAATCAACTTATTGAGCATAAACATGTAAATAGTTGGGAGCCTGAAGGAGTGAAGAATAAATAAAAATAAGGATTACTGTGTCACCAGAGGCCCAAAAAAACCCTTAATATTGACATGTCATTTTTCCTTTGTAACTATTATATTATATTTTTTGTTACTGATATCTAGTGCCAAGATTTAATTTACATATCTCCTCTTTAATTTGTATAAATAGAAATTATTTTTGAAGCTTCTGCCTACTTCTGTTCTTGATAAAGAACCACCATCCTGCGTCCAACAATTACATCACCATAAGGACAATTTACCAAACACTTGACAGGCGTAAGTAAAGTCCTCATCATGACACAGTTGCTAACAGAATCAAACTGTTGTTACCTCATCTCATCAAAATCTGAAGTGCCAAAAGAAAAATATCCTACAACATCTAATTACCCTCTTACCAACCACTCCCATCCACCTCTCCCTTTCCTCTCGATTCACAACAAAATTACCTTCCACGAGTAGCGCAAGAAGGTAAAGAAACATAGCAAATCAAGATTTTGATCTGAAGAACCGAAATTTCAAGAAAAGTTGAGAGAAGGGAACCACAAATACCCTGCGACGAGCCGGAGCTGGTTCTCGTAACGCTGCAGGTGACGACCCTTCCGAGCTAGCAGAGGCGCAGGCATGATTCAGTGCGGAAAAAAAAACTTCCGACTTTAGACGACACACGTAAAACCAAACGAGAAGAGATGAGAGAGCGCCAAAGGTATCGACTTGATAAAGGAGAAACGACAGCTGTGGGGGCGCCTCACCAGAGATTACAGACCGGTTATAGATAAAACCCAGGCCGCAATAATCGCATCCATTCCCACTTCGGAGACCGAATCCAATTGCCCAAAGATTACGACCTCTCCTCCCTAGAGGCTTCGCCACGAAGGCATCCGGAGTTGGAAGGGTATTCTAGAACCGATAATCTCGTGGAGCAGCTGCTGCTGCTACCGCTACCGCGTCCACCGCCACCTCGGCGCCGTATTTAATGCCTGGCGGGTCAAGCAAACGGCCCAAAGATCACATCTTTCTGATAAAAAAAGGCGACTTTATCAAGGTCTCGAGAGGAGGATCCGCCCAGCATCGACGACGGGGGAAGACGAAGATGGAATCGGAGTGGCCAGAAACGATGTGGAATATTGGGGGGCTTCTCGAATGAGCCGCAATACCCTACGAAACAGAGTGCATCAGAACAGAGGCAAAGAGGGCCATTTTTTGCGGCGGGACCGAATCAACTCTGGTATACTTATTATGCCATGGATGCGATAGAGAAGGCACCGGAGGGAGATAGAGAGACTTACTGTTAGATCTTCTGGAAGATACCATTCTGGGAGAGTGAGAGTTGACTTTGATTCACCCACTTTTGTCTCTAACTTCTTGCTTAAAAAGAATTATTTAGTCTTTTTTTTTCTGACTTGAAGTTATGCGATGTTGTGATTATACTTTTTTTTAATATAAAAATCAATATATTGATCTTTCTCATATTCGACGCATTGACACGAATCTCATCCACTAGATTTATATTTAAAAAATTAATTAATATTAGTGAGTGGTACGAAAAAGTAGAATTAATCTCGTTGCTAGTTAAAAGATTTTGATTTTTTATAGTTTAAATTTATAATAATTATCGTGAACATTAATATTCTATTTTTTATTGTTGAGTTCAGTCCATGGGTTTTGATCGGTTGATATGTGGGCTTGGATCGATTGATTTAAGCGAATCTAAATCTAATGTATTAAAAAAAATAAAAAGGTGCACCAGAGAGGTGTTAGTAACGATGGAAAACAAACAAAGAGATAACTAGTTCTACGATTCTAATTATATCGATCTGCAGTTTATTCTCTCTAAGATACTTTTCTGTTATATCTATTCGATGAGTCCTAGAATTTTATTTTTATGAAATATATTATAGTGATAATGATATGTTATTGCTGAGCATATTTTTTATGTTATTATGATCCTCTAATTATTTTCGAGAAGATTTACTATAAACATGTTATCATCATTAGTGATAGTGAAAAGTTTTAAGTGGATTACGATCCCGTGATTTTTTCCTCATTCAATTTTGATAATAAGTTTATACTTTGATGAGAAATTCATTTTGATACACAAAGAAAAAAAAAATTGTTTTACTATTATAGTTTTTCCCTACACTCTTATCGTCGTATCATCACCAAATACACCAATATTAAAATATAATATTTATTTAGAGATTCATTTTTAGTATTCTCTAAACACTTGATTGCGTGGATGATGAGAAAAAATAACAAAAAGAAGCTATTCAAACATAACAGAAGGGTTATCGATGTCATTGTTTTAAATATAGTCTTGATCTATGGTGTTTACTAAACCTATGACATTGACGTATGAGGAAACATCGATTCTATTCTCTCTCTATCGAATAACAATCAAAATCTCTTCCATCGACATGACATGCAATCGATTGTTGGAGTCGATAAACTAAAAAATAAGTTTTTTTATCGTCATCCAAGAAATAAATTACTCTATTAGAATGATATTGATACATGAAAATTGATATGTGAATTATCAAGTGTCACGCTAATGCTTACCCAACATATAAGGGAGCATCCGATGAGTACATTTCATGAGAAATAATGTACAATGGCTCCGATGAAACCTTTCATATTCGGATAACTTGTAATTATTTGATGAAAATATTCACGATGAAACAATTAGTTGTAAGGCTGCAAAGATACGTTCATTTAGTCTCATTAGAAATAAATTAAAAAAAAACTCAATACAAATTATTATTATTATTATAAAATAATTTTTAACTTAAACATTAAATAAATATTAGTTCTTCTTCTCCATATCCTTACTCGATCTAACATAATCTTGTCGCATAAATTGACAACCAAATTGAGTTGTACGGTCGAAAGATGTGAAACATATAATGATTGATGATAGATACTAATAGGGTATATTTTAGCTCCTGATGAATCACCATCGATGTCACACGTCACTAGCCACAAATCTGACGCCATATGCCATCAGAACCCCGGGAGCTCAAGGCAATGTCGTACCGATACATTGTGTGAACCCCGTACCGATACACTGTGTGACATGACTACCCCGAGAGCTCGGGACAATGTTGTCTGATACCGCTCAAGCACCCCCAAAGATGCCAACTCGTTAAAGAAGTCACTCTACCCCAACGAAAGTCAACGGCCACACCAAATCAAGGCGAAAGCAATCATCGCACGATGGTATAAAAACCCCTGTCAGGCTTGACTCGATCAGGGGGAGGAAAAAAGAAAAGGAGAAAAAGACAATAGTCGACTGACTTGCTCGTCGGAGGGGCCAAAGTCGGAAAGCACCCGACGAAAGCCATTTTTGCAGGGAAGTGGCCACTCCCGAGCAGCGAGCGTCTCCACCCAGGAATCATCATCCAGTGAGTAGGAGTGTAGCCCGTCGGCTCGGATCCCGACCAATGCCAATTAACACCCCTTCGCGAAGGCACAATCGCATCGCGAAAACAAGCTGTCAACCACCCCAGAACGGAGGGATGCGACTCACATCCACTCATGAGGGCCCAACCGACCTCGTCGGTCTGACTCTCGCCCGAGACGGTAAGAGGCATAGCCACCTCATCATCCAACTCAATCCATCAAAAGTTTCCAACATCAGCCCGTGAACTTAACACAAGCCTCGATTTAATGCAAACAAGACTTTAGAAAATGTAAATAAATCAAATGTAAATCACATCACATCTACATTAAAGCTCCTTTTTTTTTTTTGGGTGTGTGTGTCTCTCTCTCGCGTACCAAAGTATTTGTGCCCAATTTAATTCCATCCGAGCAACCACCCTTGGCTTCTCTTAATGGAAGTATCTTTGGATAAGCAAAAGATTATTTTCATTCAATTGATATCTTTGAATGTTTGTTTGTATATAAAAGTAATATAACTAAAGCCAAATCAAGATAGATTAGCTATGATCTTCCTAAAGCATTGAGACTGAATGATTATATAAATTTACATCGATATTTTTATATATTATGGGTAACATAGGAAATATTTCTCTTTTTTAGAAAAAAAAATCTTAATTATAATTATTCAATTTTGAATTTTCTTCTAATCATAAAATTAAATATGAATAACTTTTTTTTTTTTGAAACAAGCGACTCTAGAGTGAATAGTTTTCTACGAGGAACTACCGAACTCAATCTTTTGCTATCGTAGCTATTTACTTGAGAAATTAGACTCTCAATGAGGAAGTTTAGATTAGCTATCTAATTCAGGCATACTCTATTATTATTATTATTATTATTATTATTATTATTATATATATATATATATATATATATATATATATATATATATTGATGAATTTTAATTCTCATGATAAGTGTATTTAGTCTTTGTTGAACCCTCGTTCTCTATCTCTTCTAATTGTAAGTATCTTCGTTATTCATATAACATTCAGATCAAATGATAAATTACGTTGATACTTTCATATATTTTATGAACGTAGGAACGTATGATTTTTTTTTTCTCAAGAAGAATCTTAAATATCATTTTTTCAATTCATCTATAATCAAAAAATTAAATATGAATAATTCGTTCCTTAAAAAAAAAAGGGTGCTTTTGGATTATGTAATTCCCTTAAATAATTATATCTTCTCCGTTATATTATATCTCTAGAGTTAATAATTTTTTTATGAGAAACTACTAAACTTTCATATATATATATATATATAACCGCCATTCTCAACATCTCTTCGTCCCCTCAAAGAATATATATAACTGCTCCCCTCTCACTCTCGCTCCCTCTCGGTCGAGCCCTCGCCGCAATGGCGGTGGCCTCGCCCCTCCGCACGTGGCTCGTCGCGGTGGGGTGCGCGTCCTCCTCCGCCGCGTGCGACCACGACCGGCCGGGGTCGAGTTGGAGGCGGATGGCGGCGATCCCTGCCGGCGGCCGCGACTCCACCACGCGGCGGGTGATCTCCGCTCCCTGCGGCTTCTGGATCCCGGGCCTCGTCAGTTCCTGCCTCGATTTCGACTCCTGCGCCGACGTCAGCGGCTCCGCGTCGCCTGAGGGCAACCGACGGCGGTTTTCTCCACCCGCTGCATCTGGTAGTGTGCATTCTTCAAAATCCCGTCTCTTTAATCCTCTCTCCTTTCTGATTTATTTGTTCGTTTGTCGGAAGCTCAAGACCAACACATCTCGATTTCTTTGTTCCAAGTATCCGTCTAATAAAACGAGATCTGTGATTTGGTTCCAAGATCGGCGTCACATTGCGTCCACGAGGATCTCCCTTCCATTAATGAACCGAAGGAACAATATCGATAGTGAAAACAGACCCGGTTTAAGATCTGTTTCTTTTGTTTGCCTCACATGATAGATCAAATGCGAAGAGTCTGATCTTCGCATTCGATCAGGCTTATTTAATCACATCTGGTGGTATCTTTTTCTTGATTGCGGTGGAAAGCACGGAAACAAGTGCATAGCTACTGTGTGATGGGCTGCTCTATTTCCAGATCATGCAAATTAGTTCTGTTCTTGTTGAATAGCAGGTTAAGACTTGGATCTTGTCGTGAAGTGATCGAGTGATGCTGTTCTTGTTGCATATTGTGGAATGCAGGACCAGCGATGACAGTTGGTTTGGAGTCAGCTAAGGAAGTTGGAGTGAAGAAAGGGCATATGAAACAGAGGAGGGTTGTTGTGACTGGCATGGGTGTGGTCACACCTCTTGGCCATGATCTGGATACCTTCTACAGCAACCTTCTTGAAGGTGTTAGTGGCGTAAGCGAGATTGAAACATTTGATTGCTCCAGTTTTCCGACGGTATATCTTCTACTAAGCAAATAGCTACCTTGATATCTTAAGATAATTACTAATACATTCTAATCTGTCTATTTACTGCTCTTAAGAACTGGATAGGCGAATGGGGTTAATTTAGTAGACCAAGAGATTCATAGGGTTCTGATAACAAACTCTTTTGTAGAGGATTGCAGGGGAAATTAAATCTTTTTCTACAGATGGTTGGGTGGCACCTAAATTGTCAAAGCGGATGGACAAGTTCATGCTTTACTTACTTACCGCTGGCAAAAAGGCATTGGAAGATGGTGGAGTCACAGAAGACGTCATGAGCCAGTTCGAGAAAACAAGAGTCTGCAATGGGTGGGATGAAGGTATGCCTTTTATTAGCATATATCTGAGTTGATATGCTCTAACTTTAGCACTGGGAAGGTTTTGTCTTACACTTTCTATGACTTCCAATATTATCAGGGATGGGTTGTTGCATTTGTCTAATGCTGTTCTGTGAATATTATACTTATTATGGTATTTCATGTTTCAGGTATTTAATGATGCGATTGAAGCCTTGAGAGTCTCATACAAGAAGATGAACCCCTTTTGTGTACCCTTTGCAACCACAAATATGGGATCTGCTATGCTTGCAATGGATCTGGTGCGCCGATTGACCCATTCTTGGAAAATTCTCTCGTGTGTCATGAATGTTTGAAAAATATCTAAATTGGATGTCCTATGTTCTTTTTATCCTTAGGGTTGGATGGGCCCAAACTATTCAATTTCAACTGCATGTGCAACTAGTAACTTCTGCATTCTGAATGCGGCAAATCATATTGTACGAGGTGAAGCTGTAAGTTGCCCACTTCTTCCCATTGTTGGTTAACGCTAGTATTTTGGAACTCATGTCATGCATTTCCTTCTGTCCAAATGTTGCAGGATGTGATGCTTTGTGGTGGATCTGATTCAGTGATCATACCCATTGGTGTGATTTCTCAGCTGAAACTGTCATCTTTTGTGATTGTGATGAACAGTTTTTTACATGCGTAATGCTACATTGTCGTTAAATTTTTTGCAGGATTAGGTGGCTTTGTGGCATGCAGAGCACTTTTGCAAAGAAATAATGATCCTGCCAAAGCATCACGCCCTTGGGATGTTGTATGTGTATATTACTCTAACTTCTTATTTCTAAATTTGCTGAGACTTTTCTGCATAATTTTTGTATTGATGGTCTCATTTTTGCATTGTATCACTGAAAAATATTAAAAACTTGAATACCGACCAATACCCTGACCTGGTCTAGTGCCGGTCCTCGGTAGGACCAGTAAATACTGGTTTGTACATATCAGTACAATTTGATATTTGATTCCTTGCTTAGTAGTTCACTAATTCATTATTTTTATTTCTATATCAGATGTAGGAACTCAAGTTTTCTTGTTGACTCGATGATTATTAAGATCGTGATGGATTTGTGATGGGCGAAGGGGCTGGCGTGCTACTGCTGGAAGAACTTGACCACATTAAGGTCAGATGCATACTGTCGAATTTTCACATTTATCTCTTGCTTGTAGTTGTTTTTTGGATCTATCTATTTTCTTTCATTCTCTACAGCAAAGGGGAGCACAAATCTATGCAGAGTTTCTAGGAGGAAGCTTCACTTGTGACGCTTATCATATGACAGAGCCACATCCCGAAGGTAACCTATTCTTTCATCGTGTCGTGATGTAAAAAAACTTGTTTTGCCGTTGTTGTTCATCTTCTTTTGATGCTCTTAACAATCTCATGGCCTGTGTTTATCAGGGACATGTATTGTTCTCTGCATTGAGAAGGCACTGTCAGAATCGGGAGTATCCGGAGAGGATGTTAACCATGTAAATGCTCATGCAACTTCGACACTCTCTGGTGATTTAAAGGAATATCAAGCTCTTATTCATTGTTTTGGCAAGAACCCTAAGGTGTGTGATTAAGGTTTAAAATGTCTTACTGCTTTTATCATGTAACCTAACTAAATGTTGCAGCTTAGAGTGAATTCAACAAAATCCATGACCGGTCACCTACTGGGTGCCGCTGGTGCAATGGAAGCTGTTGCTGTTGTACAGGTAATGATCCCTGGCTGTTGTCAGGCAGATACGAAAGCAATCTTTTTTATTAAGCAGGGTTCCTTGTAGGCAATTTAGGAGTTTTCTTACTCAAAAAATAATAATACTAGTACAGCCACGTGAGTGATGTATCCGTATCTGTTTTCACATTATTCAATCTCTTGCTAAGCTAGATCCCTGCTTGTTTGATTATTCTTTTGCAGGCTATTCGAACAGGGTGGGTTCATCCAAATATTAATCTGGATAAACCAGAGGAAACTGTGGTACGTGTACATCTTTCCTCCTGTCACTACTAATATGTTGGTTCACATTCACAATGATTTTTCACACCTCCAATCATGAAATAAAGGAAGAAATATATATATATATATATATATATATATATATTCAATTACTAAGGACTAGTAAGTATGATGAATAGATTTGATGACTGTTAAATGAAAACGCTGACAAAAAATCAGCGACGATTTAGTGCTCTTTCAGTTAAAAAAAGGGAAATCATAGGGTGGTCATAAAGAGCTTTATTCCGTTCATATTCTTAGAGATTTAACTGGGGAATGGCCTGTATATTTCTGTGATTTGATTCAGGATGTGGATATGCTAGTGGGGTCAGGAAAGGAAAGATTGGATGTGAAGGTAGCAGCACTATCTAATTCCTTTGGGTTCGGCGGGGCACCTTACAAGTAATAGTGATATGGTGCAGATCAGTAGTATTGGATAGGTCGTGTACCCTAGGGTTTAAACATTGGTGTTGATTTGATATTTGGGCAAAGAACAATCGAGCTGGAACAATTTTTTTACTATTATAATTATTTTCATCCTAATAATTTTTTTTTGCCCCGTCTTGTGGAAGGAACATTAGTTTGTTTGTTTGTTTGTACATGCATCTGAGATGCTGTCAACACCAGTGCTCTTGCAGGGAAGCACTCGACCATTTTGACAAACGCTGGATGCCAAACATCAGAGAACTAAAAAACGTTTTGCCCCTCCTGATGATGATCTGAAATGAATGCGACAAGTCAGTCACTCTCGTTGAAGGTTCACTTTGATGATTCAGTTGTTTTATCAGTATAAATGGACCAGGTCAAGTTTAGGTGGTTAGATTCAACCACCTTGTCGTTGTTGCTATTACTTACTATGGTCAAGTTTAGGTGGTTAGATTCAATCTCCTCCAATCCAGACCATGATCCCAGATGATCCCGTGCTCAAAATCCACACAAAGAACACCAACTTCAAGAAAACGTACTCTGTTTTACCAATTGCCCCGCTTAAGCTCCAGCCCTCCCTCCTTCATCCCAATTGATCATCGACGTAGATCGATGCTTGCTCTCAGTGACAATATGACCGAATACCAGTCGGAGTCGGAGTCGGAGTGGACTACATCATCAACATTGCAGTCTGAGTTGTTGTTGTTGACCCATTTTCTTTAATTGCCTGATGTCCAAGCTGCTGTGTTCTCCTTTTCAACCGATGGCGATGGCATCGAGCAGATGCAGTGCTTAAACCGGCACCCCAGTTCTGTTTCCTGTTCAACCTTTTTCCCTCCGATGCTTACGCATCCGACACATATTTGCCCAACCAAAGTCACGCTGACTTTGAAATTGTCCAGCTCCCGGTCATACATACATATATATAGCCAAGCCACCCAATTGGCGTAGGAGAACATCAACTTCTCCAACATCGGTGGCAAGCAATTCATGGATATCAAATATTATAAAGACCGGAAGCACCATTCAAGTCAAACGTCATATGTAACCATTTGGGATTCCGTGGAACCACTCATCAAGTCGTGACTGGTTTGACATTCTGCATCCCAGGTTGTTCGGTGCATGAATGCCCCGTGTCCCACCCTGCCATGCTCCGGCATCAGGCGGAGACATTGGATGCAATGAGATGACAACATGAACACATGTCGAACACGGTAGAAGCACCTTATCGCCATCTGTTCTTGTTTGAACATGGAAAATGTTCTGGGAACAAAAATGGAGTCTTCTCTCTCTCTCTCGATCGATTTATCTGCTTGAAGACAGATAGTCGACCGTAGAAAAGATTTATTCTGTGACGATAGAACTCAACTTTTGTTTATTGACTACACGTAAAGAGTACAACAAATCAAAAGATGACATGCTTGGATATATATGAACCTTCTTCTTCTATGTGATTTTTGCCTCGTATATTCAGTGATCAATCTAACACATCGTCTTGCTCGCTTTTGTCTTCTTTGTAGTCCTGGTTGTTGTATGCACCGAATGCCTCGGACATCCAGTTCCGTTTCCTCCATGAACTCCAACCCATTTCCTCGCACATCTCGTCGCTGTGGTTGATGCTGAAGGTGGAGATGCAGTGGCGGCGGTAGAATCTGGTGGTCCTCTTCATGACCTCCGTCTCCTGGCTGCTCTGCCGGAACATCTCCTCCACGCTCGGCAACTCGAAGTGCCCCTTCAGCAGCCCCCCCAGCCATTTGCACCGCAGCTCCGACGTGTGGAGGTTGGAGACGCTCTCGATGTACCCCACGAAGGCCATGTGAGGGATGAGAGGGTGAATCGTTCCCCTGTCATCGATCGAGCATTGAGCCCACTGTTTCGGATGATCGAGAAGAAGAGAGAGCACGCACCTGTACAGGGGCATGACACCGGCTGAGTCCACTATCAACCCACGGTACGGCTCCGGCAGCACCGATCTCAGCTTCCTCTTGCCGTCAAACCCGGTGGCCAGCAACACCACATCCGCCTCCAACCTGGTGCCGTCGTCCAAGACCACACCACCTTCCCAGAAGCACCACCGGGATGACTTCTTGAACAGGATCCGTCCTTGGTCGGCCTCCGCGAAGAAGTTGTCCGGCAAGATGGCCATCTGACACGACGCGTAGTCCTCCACGAAAGGATGGTCCGGTTTCAGCCCGTACTTCTCCAGCGGCAGCTTCCATGTGAGATAAGACTCGATGAACTTGGAGACCCCTCTCCTCTGTGGCGAGACACATGAAGCTCGAGATCATCGTCACCACAACAAAAGCTACAAATCAATGAGCGAGCGAAGATGCATTACCACGGGAGACAAGAGGTGGCAGGCGAGGGATCTCAACAGTCCCTGATTTGGCCTCTCGTGGAGGAACTGAGAAAACCTGGTCGAGAAGAACAGGAAGAAGGGTAGACCCCAAATAGAGTAAGAGGGAACAGTCCAATGAAGCGTCCTTATCACCATCGTGCATGCCTCACCACCCGGCCCTTCACCCCAGACAAGATTAAAAAAGAGAGTCAACGATACGCTAGAAAAAGCTGTTGACTTTCGGAAAAGTCTTTAGTCAACCAATAAATATATCGGATCGCTTGCTGTGTCCCTGAATCCGGTGATCACAAGGATTTTAGTCAACCATTCAATTTTTTTTTTTTTTTTTTTTTTTATAAAGTGGGAGGAGATTATAAATATGAAGAGAGTCAAGTGAATTTTTAGTTTATTTTTTTTTATTTCTTTCACGTGTTGACTTTGAACACAATCTAAATATTTATGTCTACAAAGAGATTATAAATATTAAAAGAGTCGAGTGAATTTTTAGTCAATCAGTCAACCTTTTATTTCTTTTATGTGTTGACTTTGGACATAATTTAAATATTTATGTCTGCGAAGAGATTGTAAACATTGAGAGAGTAGAGTGAATTTTTAGTCAACTAGTAAAATTTTTTTATTTCTTTATGTGATGATTTTGAATATAATCTAAATATTTATGTGTTCGATGAGATTATAAATATTGAGAGACTCGAGTGAAATATATATATATATATATATATATATATATATATATATATATAGTTTGACCAAAATATTGTGGGTTGAATTGATGTCTGATCAGTGCTTATACCTCGATTGACTGCAGCACATTCGACTGCCAAGTCAATGGCGGATTTCTTGTAGCCGATGACCACAACCTTCTTGTCCTTCATCAGAGTCTCTGCGGCCTCCTCGTCGAGCTTGCAGTAGTCCAGCGAGTGCATCACCTTTCCCTGGAAGACCTCCGGCCCCTTTCCCCGAGGGAACTCCGGCATGTTCGGTACGTCGCCGTACTTCCCGATGCACATCACCACGAACTCAAACTCGTACCACTGAGACACAACCAAGAAGAAAAGGTCGGCTGATGGATTCGGAGAGGGAAAAAGAGTGCGAATTTTAAAGCAGCAGAGCCACCTGGACAGTGCCGGACGGGCCGGACACCACGCCGACCTCCCACAACGGTCGGTCGCCCATGGCCTGCCGCTTGCCTCCCCAGAGCTGCGGGAACCCGGCGTTGCCGCCGTCGCCGAGGAACCGGACCTCCACCACCTTGGACTCGAGGCGGATGAGTCTCCACAGGTCGAAGCGGGTGGCGTAGCCGTGCAGGTACTCCAGTATCTCGGCGTGGGTGGGGAAGCTCGGGTCGGTGCGGTCCCTCCACTCGTAGTCGGAGAACTCGTAGTCGGGCCGTGGCGTCTGCAGCCTCGTGGAGCGGAAGGAACAGTGCTTCCACACCCCTCCTATCGAGTCCGTCGCCTCGAAGAGGGTCGGCTCCAGCCACCGGAGCTCCTTCGCCGCCGCGAGCCCGCTAATGCCTCCCCCTATGATCGCCACCCTCGGCTTCCCGCTCTTCTCCATCCTCCCTCTCTCTCTCTCTCTCTCTCTCTCTCTCTCTCTCTGTGTGTGAGATGAATGTGGTGTATGGAGAGCACAGGAACGAGAGTATATATAGGCAATATGGCACGTGACCTGCATGTGGACGTACATGGCAAGGCAATGAGAGATTGGTGTGTGGTTTTCGGTGGTTGACTTTGTTGTATATTAGATCAGCATTTTGTGTATGATGAACCTTCAAATCCAATACTTACCCCTATCAGTCCTAGTGATGACTCTACCCCACACATCCGCAGGAAGAAGAAGAAGAAGATAAAACCCTAGTGAGAACACAAAACTTCTCCGTACGCATACAAGCTCTTGAATTCTACTTCTGAGAACAGGTCATTTTGATGCTGCATGCAAGAATTCAAAGCCTCATCTGGTATCTCTGACCACAACCAAGAAATCTTGACCTCTGTAAGTACCTGTGTGGGTGTAATGGCTCACATGCGGTAGGGAGGGATTGATGGGAAGGTGGCATGTGATTTCCATGAAACCGGCATGGTTTCAAAGTTGGAACATGGTGTTCCACGGTTTGAAGCTGGCAGAACAAAACCTAATGCCCACTGGGGGTTGACTTCTAGACCGCCACCAGCAGCAGCAGTAGCAGGAGTCTCTGTTTACTTGCATTGTTTTTTGTGTGGCGTTAGATTTGGTGGTGGGTTGACACGTTCCCATCTACTGAAAGTTTTCCATGGCTTTGGTGGGCTCAGAGAGCTTGTCATCTTCTCTCACGGACAGAAAAAGGCATTTCTTTGTGCCTATGGGATCTGATAGCTTATTCTATGGGGACACTCGGACCAAGTCCTCATGTGTCTTCTGCATGTATTCCCAAGTATACCTCGATCATTTACCAAGGGTTCTGTACTCACCTTTCATTTTGGCTTCACCTCCGACACATCAGTGTGTCTCTCCCTCTCATTGTCTCACACGCATATGTATGTAAATCCAAGCAATCACCTGTAAGAGAGAGAGAGAGAGAGAGAGAGAGAGAGAGATTTCTTGGGTAATTACTTGACAATATCATAGGTAAGACGGGATTCGAGACGTGATATTCGGACTCGTACTTGTACTCTGCTTTTTCCTATCCATTGGCAATAAATTTCTTGTAGCACTGGATGTGATTTGTGGAACACTTGTTCTTGTCATCTCGGATGCGTGGATTTCAATTCTTGGGAACATGTTGATCTCGAACTGACTTCCCAGTTGCGAAGAATGTTAAGAGACGGGATTTGACAGTATGCTTTTGTGTGATTCAAAGCAAGGAGTAAAACGTGATGGAAGCTGACAAAGAAACGCCTCCAGAGGCTAGCTTTCGTGTCTCCTCTTCTTGAGCAGAATTCTTGTTCTTCGCACGGGTAAACTCGAGGTGGCTTTTTTCTGCAGAACAGCGCACTGCGTGGTCTGCAAGATTCGATGCGAGAGGAGGGGAACTTTGAAGAGAGGTTGGAATTCTCGAAGGAGCAACGCAGAATTAAAGTGGAAATTTTGTGGAGCAAATCTGCATTGACCGATGCCGCAACTTCCATGTCTCTTCCGAGATCGCATTCGGTAAAGGAAAGAAGAGAACAGAAGGAGAAACCTCGATGACAAACGTCGATGGAGGAATGTCGATGTCCAAGCTCTGTTCCGCCATCATAAAAGGGGTCGTCCAAGCTGGACTCTTTCCGGGAACCTACTGCGACGGCTGGCGTTTTGGATGGCTCCTGCGCTGTCTCGAGAAGGAAGAAGAGGAAACATCCTTTGACAGAGGCGGCGTACCACCAACGACGACACCACCGCACAAGCACAAGTGGCTCCGAATGCGGGTCGTAGCAGCCAACATCGGTCACCACAAAGGGATGGCCTGACGCGAAGCTTCTGTCGTTGAAGTCAGTAAAAAGTGTGGAATGTCACAGGAGTTTTGGGGGAATATGATCTTTGGCATGGAAAAAGGGCTTCTGTCTTCGACTGGAATGGTGATTATTGTTCCAAGGATGTTTACTTTTTCTCTGAGCAATTCCAAGCTTTTCTTGTCATCACTGAGTAGGAGGAGGAGGAGGAGGAAGAAGAGGAGGAGGAGTTGGCAACAGGGTAACTCCAGGAACCTTCTGCATCAGACTTGGCAACTTCCTCTTCCTCTTCTTTTACGTGGTAGCTCAAGTCTTCGTACCTGACGCAATTACCTCCTCCCTCCTTCCAACGTGACTAATAATATAGCACATGGATAATGAATGCTGCACTACAATTCATAAGGTGAAATGATAATAAGACAAACCATTTTAATTTGAACACTTTTCTAAATAGGGATGTGAAGAGAGCAGGGAGTCTCAATATTCTTCGAATTTTTAATTTATTTTTTAAAAATTATTATTATTTAAAAATAATTAAAAAAATATTAAAATTCATTTAAAAAAATAATAAATAAATAAAAAATTTTATTAACTAATCATCCCTATTAATTGAATGTGTCAGCTTAGATTACACTTCGACAATATATCCGTAAGGTCGATTCAATCAAGGCTCAACCTAATCTAACTCGAATCAGGTGGACAACCAGCTTGTTATAATTTATTTATAATCGTATAGATAATAAAAAATATTCTTCATCTTTATTTATTCATTCGGTATAATTGACATCTCTCAATTTGTGAACCTCTTTCGATACAGTTGACATGTCTATTTGTGAACGTCTTTCTACGACCGCTGTTGAGTGTTGTCTATTCGTGGCTTCTATTTGTTCGATTGATGCCTTGACCAAAGGCCCCATAGACTTGATAGAACCCTTAATTGCCTGTTCAGATTGGGATCTATTACTCTCTTTTCTGCTAAAATGAATATTTGATGTTAATTTTTTTATGATATTTTGTCATGTAAATGTGATTGTTTCTCCTTTGAATGGCTTCTAATTCAAATAAAATTAATTGTTCACATTGCTGACCACAAATCGGTGGCAAACAAGTCTTGTTGTTTGGCGATGGTGACCGAAGCTTAATATGAAATATTAGGAAAAGAAACAGTCAATATACAAGTTAAATATAATGATTCTAGACAAGCTTAGATACTCATTACTGGTCATTGGTTCATCCATCCACAGTTCTTCATCGAGTCTTGCCATGGCTGGAGCAGAGTTCAAAGTTGATCCATAGTTAAATCCATAATTCAGACAACAAAATTACCCCAAGACATGATAAGAGAGAATCCTTAGTGTTATTGAGATGTGAAATAATCAAATATTGAAAGAAAAGGCTATGTGTACTATCATTGATATTCTACAATCTCCCAAGGTTGTTGATCAGAGACAGAAATAAGCCTGTAAGAAAACTAGGCTGAGGATGAGCAAGTTCACCAGTGAGGTTACAATGTAAAATAAGCGCACAGAACTCGAGCTCTTCATCAATGCCTGCTGGCAACTAAGTTGGAAAGGAATGGTTTGTAACCATGGCCAACTATTGAAATTTCACCAACGATATGTTCATAGAGATAAAACGAAATTAGAGGTTCGATGAACCATACGTGCCCAAGTTCAATGTTTAACCAGTAAAACAGCTACGCAACAGGCTCAAGTATGCTATTACAATGAACTACAAAAGGAACTTACATAAACTCGAACCAAAATATATCGACATGTACAAGCGCATGCCATGATGAACAATGCAAGCTTCACTTCTCATTCTCCGTTGTATGACATGATATGGATCCTTGTATCTTGTATGATTTATTTTCTCATCTGAGTTTAAATTTGAATCTGTGATGCCTGGAACAGGGACCATTGAGCGAGAGGAGCGGTAAATCCATATAACGGATAATTGGAGTTGGAAACCTCCAAGATGTGCAAATGACCAATCTTCCAATAGTGCAGCATCCTGAATAGAAGATTTCTGTTACTAAGACACGTAGTTGTAGTGAAAACCCATAGAAATGACAACACAAGTCGCCTTGATTGAAATTGTGATATCCGAAGTGTCAACCGAAAGATATACCTCAATATGATGTCTATTTGTTTTCCAGTTGTTTTCCAGATATACCTCCGACAGCATGCCTCCACTGGTTTCCGCCCCTGGGAACCTCAATAACTTGACTGGCAATTATTGATCTCCACTGGTTTTCACTCCCGGGAGCTTGATCTGAACCAACACTCTATTGTCCAACAGCTTGATGGCAAAATCCATGAGAGGAGTTTTACTTGCAAAAATTTATTCTCAAAAGTATGTTACTCCTTGATGACTGGCATATTAAGTCTCAAACAACATCAACAATGTGGAAGGCTTGGAAAAAAGCAGCCAAGGAACCTTCAAGACCCCAAGGAGAATCACCTGAATGCCTGGAAGAAGCATATAGTAACTTAGCACTCGTTTAGTGGACGAAAACATAATACTCTGTTTATACGGCAAATATGAAGTTTGCATGTACCAAAATGAAATAAACCTGCAGTTTTAACTATTGCACACAACATGTTATCTTTATAAACTGGTTTGCAATTCCAAGCAAAAAAACAAATAAATAAATTGCATGGTGGACAAAATCGAAAGCATGATAACAAAACTGAATTTTACAAATCAGATAGGTATACGAAATGTCAGGTTACAAGTAATTCAAGAATGACACAAAACTAGTCGCTGCCCAGGGTTCAACCTCGACGAGGCTAGTGAGCCAGCCCTTCTGCAAACAATCTACCGACTCGGTTAATATTACTACAGAGCAGTTGTTTACTTGCAATTAGATATCTATTACTAGAAATGAGATGCAATCTTTGAATTGGACGATTTACTTAAAGACAGTTGCTTGCAACTTATCACCGACGACTACAAACCGAATGTAATTTCAGAGTTCACAAGATAAACACAGATACAATATAATCATTTGGTAGTCTGCACTTCTTCAGATATCTGTTTATTTAATTGCCTGCATTTTACGAGCGTAATAAATTCATCCAATGGACTTTGTAGGATGAAAGTGATCAAGAAGCACAACCAAGAAACGATAAGAAAGACAACCATGGTCAAGAATGGGTCGTGGTGTCGATAGGGGTGGCAAGGGGAAATCAGCATTGGTGATCGAGGAGTGGCAGAAGTGGTGACTCTAAGTTGCATAATGAAATCTCCTAATTCCATACACACCATAAGTGATGAACAAGAAAAATTCTGAGGCCACTTTCTCCGTCACCTTCGTTGTCAATTTGCCATTACATCCACAATTCATCAAAAACAACGATCAAGAAGTCCACCCGAATGAACACAAAAAACCAATCTTGACAATAATACGAACCTACGTCTCTATACCTTGGAAGCGACAAGCCTCGACGAGGAATGCCATGGTAGCCCCTCCGTTTGAACACCAACCCGAAGGTTCCAACCTGCAAAGGAAGGAAAGCAACTCGCTCCTGCCACCGCACATCCATACGGCTGCAAGGCCGCCATTACTCCCCGGACAATTTCACGCCTGAAATCTTAAATTAAATTAAGCACAAAAGAACCGTCAAATCTGAAAATTTTTCGGCATTCATAGACAAATCGAGCAGTAGCACGACGAAATCCAAGATCTGCATTGATCTCGACGCAAAATAAAATGAATGACTAAAAGAATCGAAGAACCGACGGCAGGGAGAGGGAAGAACATCGAGAGGGCAGCGACAGAAGATGAAACCCCAGCGAGAGAGAGGGGCACCAATCCCGGTCGGATGACCAAGAAGGTTGTGATGTCTCTTGGAATCATATAATAAACCAATTCCTTTGCCTTGAGACGGAGCAACATTTGAGGCGAAGGGGTTCGGCTCAGCACCTTCCGATGCGAGATTAAAATGCACCGCAGGATTCAAAAGATGCGGATTAACGGGTTTATGCTCGATGAAGGAAGCGAGAGAAATAAGCAAAACAGTATATACTAACTATATGGCAAGCAATATAGTTAACAGTATAAACTAACTTCATCAATACATAGACGATTTCGAGCGAACGATCGGCACATCCAAACTGTAAACGACACCATCAATTGAAACAGCAGGATAGCTTCAAGCTGAGTCTTAATCACCATAAACGCAGGAAATAAAAGCAAACACATGGCATGCATTCGCCAAGGCCTCCGACGCGGGCGGGGTCCAAAACCCTAGCGGCCGACCGGGTATCGGTCGACGCAGTCGAGCCAAGGGTTGCGGTTCGGCCTCCGCACTCGCCGCATCGCCTTCCACACCGCGCTGTTGCACTTGAAGCCCGACCCGAACGCGATCTGCCACACCCGGTCGCCGCCGCGCACTCGGCCCTTGGCTTCCAGGTAGGCGAGCTCGTACCAGATGCTGCTGCTGGAGGTGTTGCCGAAGCGGTGGAGGGCGGCGCGGGACGCCTCCATGTGGCGGTCCTCGAGCTCCAGGTTATTCTGGAGCGCGTCCAGCACCGCCTTGCTCGCGGCGTGGATGCAGAAGTGCTCGAATGCGAGCTTGTAGTCGGGAATGTAAGGTTTGGTGGCGGCGGCGTTGGCGGAGTCGGCGGGCTTGGAGAAGAGGTGGCGGTGGAGAAGGGTGGCGAAGAAGAGGAGCTGCTCGGAGAAAGGGAGGACGAGGGGACCGAGGGTGGTGATGTTGGCCTTGAGTGCGTGCCCTCCTACCTCCATGAGGTCACGACTGATGGAGAGGCCCTTGATTCTTTGGTCGTCCTCCTCCTGATACACACACCTGAGGAAGAGATCGCAGCCCCAGTAGCTTATCAGTACATCAGAAACAGGAGGTAGCGTGCTAACCTGGTCCGGCGACGCCACAAAACCAGCTGTCGCTTTGGAGAGACGAAGATCTAATTGTGCTCGTTGACGTATCACCAACCATTGGTGCTATGATTTCTTTGTGTGCAACGTGTGTGCAAGCAATGAACGTTATCCGACCACTTGTTCTGTTGTCATTTAATTTCGGCTAAGCTGTGACCTTAAATGCTATTAGAATTAGGTGAACTTAGTAAATGTAGCTCAGCTGCTAAGCACTGACTCTCAGCTAACCTCTTTGATCCTCCTGGTTAGATTAGATCTCAAATTGCACCATGAATGCTATCTACCATCAACGTGAAGGAGGCTACAGCAAAGGTAGATGGATACCTGAAGCTCCGGTCGTCGGCGCCCTTGTGGGTCCTCACGATATGCTCGAGGCGGTATTTGGCCCGGCGGAAGTCTCGCCTGCGGTTCGAGAGCAGCACGGCGGAGCACCCCATGCGGAAGAAGCAGTTGGGTATGAGCATCGACCGGTTGCGGCCGGTGTACCAGGTGAAGGACACCGCCTCGGTGCTCACCACGACGGCGTAGCTGCTGGGGTTGGCCTGCAGCATGTCGCGGGCCAGGTCGAGCGCGATGATGCCAGCGCTGCACCCCATGCCGCCGAGGTTGTAGCTCAGTATGTTGCCGCGCATCTTGTAGTGGTTCACGATCATGGCGGAGAGGGAGGGCGTGGGGTTGAAGAGGCTGCAGTTGACGACGAGGACCCCGACGTCCTTGGGCCGGACGCGGCACTTCTCGAAGAGCTCGTCCAGGGCGCTGAACATGGCCATGGAGGCCTCGGCGCGGCCTTCCTTCATGGTGGCGCAGTTGCCCGTGGAGAATACGGACTTGGGCACGTAGGTCTCGTCGCCGATGCCGGAGGACTTCAAGATCCGGGATTGGAATGACAAGCTTTCCTCGTCGAATTTGCCGGACTTCCTGGCCATCTCTATGAACTCCGCGTTGGACGCCTGAGAAAAGCAGAGCACGTATTGGTGCAGTCCGGTGTACTGGCTAAACTCTTGAGTCTGGTACAGAATCTAAGATCTGTGGAAGTGCTGACAACCATGGAGGCGAGCTTGCAGGAGTGTGCCATTACCTTCAGATCATCGGAGGGTCGGTAGCAGGCGAAGTCGACGAGGTAGATGGGCCTGGGCTTAGACATGAAGTAGACGGCAATGGTGAACGCGAGGACGCTGAAGAAGGCAAGTACAGTGGCGAGATCATAGCTCGTCTCCTCCCACATCTTCCTCCACAGCTCCTCCCTGCTCAGACTTCCCACCTCGGCACTGAACACCACCACCAGCACCGGTATCGTGGCCAAGTACACCGCATGGCTGATGAGGTAGTGGTAGCCCAGCTTCACGTACTTGAGGTTCACCGACTGCAGAAAGTCCGGCAGCCTCCTCCGCACCCTGACTGAGAAGGTCGGCGATCCCGCATCGGGACCAGAGGCCTCGATTCCCCTGTTCACGATCTCCGTCGACAGAAGCGTGTGCTCGCCTGACATCCTCTCTCTCTCTCTCTCTCTCTCTCTCTTCTCCACTCCTTCTCTCGAGAAGAGGCTGTGGGTTGTGTGGTCGAGGAGGGGAAGGCTTTGTATAAAGAGGGAGGTGGGTGAGTGAGAGTTAATGTTCGCACCAACCCGAAGAGTGTGTAGTTGGATAAACATCAATTTCCATTGAATGGAGGTGCAGCTGTTTCCAATCAAAATGATTTTTCTACATTTGAGGTGTGCATAGCTTTCTCTTTCATACCTCCCCTTCGCTACTAGAGGCCATGCAGACTCCATCAACCAACTAAAAGATAACTTTAGCACGAACTCATTGACTCATTATGTATCAAAACTATAGGAATTTAGTTGACTAAAGATAGCTTTAAATCTCAGTTAAAATGGGAGGAAATGACTTAGAAAGACCTTATATTTCCATACTTGAAAACTCCACCACATGGCCTCCCATCCCAAAGTTTCTGTCATGATATGGGTAAGAAAGATTATGGCAGTCCTTTTCCTCGCACAAGTCATCGTGTAACAGAGTTTGGAATGGAAGAAGAAGAAGAAGAAGAAGAAGAATACTTATCCTCCTCTCTTTAATCATCAACAACATCCTCTGTGCACTGTTGGCACTGCCACTCGGAGGCTTCCCTTTCCTCGCATGCTGCATGCCTCGACGAAAAGAAAGCAACAGATGCAAGCTAGGAGATGGACTCCCGATCCATGCATCAGACCACACCACCTTAAAGGACAGTTTAACAGCAAAGCGATGGAATCCACTGATGCCAAGACGAGAGACCAACTCTCGAGGAGAATAATTCTCCTCAGTAAATGCAGGAGGAGATTAGTGGCATGCAGCGGGTTCATCGAGCTCCGTCAACCACTGTTTATGAATGGGCAACAGCCAGAGATGAAACCGATATGTCTGCAACATGCACTCGGGCATGGTTGCCGTGTTTGTTGGTGGTTGAAAGATTAATCCAAACAATAAATGTGACACCGACATGGCCTGCTAATTAGGAGAAGTGCAAGTTGTAACAAAGCTAAGCCTCACGAAATAGAGCGAGAGCCACACGCGTCCTTCGCTCTACGTACGAGCAAAAACCATTTGGCTTCGTATGGTTTGGCAGAAACTTTAGCGGGAACCGCTGCAGCTTCCTTCCCATCGTCTCTGTTACTGCCCGAGAAGATGATCCCATGACGTGAGATCCTACTTTCCCGGTGACCGCACAGCGATTGCATGTATGTGAACGTTGTTGGAAAAAAAATACGGAGTATTCTTTTTCCTCCCTTTATCAAAATAGGTTTCTCGTCAAAATACCAACTTGATATCCAAATAAAAATATAATCAATCACACAGTAAGACTTTAACGAGGAAAACTCAATATGAAAAAAACCACATGACCGTAGTCCACCTTAAACTTTCACTATCAATAGTAATGATAACAGGTTTACAATCGATCTTCTTTAAAATAAATAGAGGATCACAATAACACCAAAATTATAAATCTTGGCTTAAGAATAGCAAATCTTCATCAGATGGATTTCCTCGTAAGAGAATTCTAGGTCTCACAAAGTGGGTATAGCATGAAAGTACCTCAGAGAGGGTAAAATATAGATCAACACCGTTAGGATTGTAGAGTTTGCTACAATGATTCTCCACATAAAATTTGGGTCAAAACTGACAACGCTTAGCCACCAATCGTCAAACAAAAAACTCAAAAATCTCACCTTTCTCTCTCCTCTTTCCTCTCGTCTATGCACCGCCGCAAGCTGCACGCTCACCTTTTGCCCTTTCTCTCTCTCTCTCTTTAATTTCTTTGATTTGGGTTCAAATGACCCAATTTGTCCGAGTCCATATATGGGCTGGACCCAACAAATCTCCCCCTCCAGCTCATATGGTGGGTTGTACCAAGCCCAAGAAGATATATGCTTTTGTTTTACTATCAACCTTGGACCTCTCATCTTTGGGAATATGAACAAATGCTTTACACCCAAAGACTCTTAAGTGATTATAAGATATATCTTTTTCTCTCCATACTCTCTCTGGAACATTACCTTTCAAAGGAATTGATGGAGAAAGATTTATCAGATCAACTGTAGTTCTCATAGCCTCCCCCAAAATGACTTTGGTAACTTGGCATAAGAAAGCATACACCTAATCCTTTCTTCAATGGTTCTGTTCATCCTTTCTGTCACACCGTTTTGTTGAGGAATTTTAGGAACTATTTTATCAAGCCTGATACCATGGAACTTGCAATAATTCTCAAAAGGACCCTTGTACTCGCCACCATTATCTGATTGAATACACTTTAGTTTTCTGTCAGTTTCTCTTTCAACACTGACATGAAACTCCTTGAAAACATCGAGTACTTGGTCTTTAGATTTCAAAGCAAAAGCCCACACTTTTCTAGAATAGTCATCAATAAAAGTAATAAAATAAAGAGCACCTCCAAGAGTTCTAGTTTGCATAGTACAGACATCAGTATGAACTAAATCAATAACATCTGATCTTCTAGATGATGGATATGTCTGAAATGAAACCCTATGTGTTTTTCCAGTTAAGCAATGATCACAAGATTTAAGAGATGTACCTTGCAGCTCTGGTAAAAACTGTTGGGAAATCATGGGGGGCGACATCATATGCGCAGCGGAAGAACAAGAAAACAAAAATCCCCGATTCCCAAAAAGATGTTCATCGTCGTGCGAAGATTGGTGCGTAAAAATCCGCAAAACACAAAACTGCGTATAGAGATTGTGTTACCTAGGGAGATCGTATATCCATATTTCCTTACAGATCCTTAGGAGAGGGTGAAGGAGGTCAAGCGTCCTCCTCTCTAACGGTGATCCACACAGTAGGGTTGCGACGACGCTCCTCAAAACTCCAGGCCTACTCTGAGGTGGAGAGGGAGAGGAGAATAGGAAAGGCAAGCAAAGACTCTAGCCTATGAGGTTGTGAATCCCTCCTATTTATAGAGATCCCGTGTCAAACCCTAATGGGTCCTTCCCTAGTGGGTATTGGATCTGCATCCAATAAGACAAGGGCTCCGTCGGATATCTCATATCCGAACCTCTACTCATCGCAATGCCTACCATATGTGTGTGACCCTTTAGGCCCAATATCGAGCTGGCCGTGAGTCATACCTGTCAGAACTCCTTCTAACTCAGTGAATTATTATCTCTGTAATAATTCACTCGACTCATCGACTACGGACGTACTAGGCCACTACACCGTAGTCCCCAGACGATACAGGGGAATCTAATCCATTGGACCTGTCTATCCTCAGTTACCATGTACCTATAGTCCCTCATCCATCTAATATCCCAGAGACCGTATATCGAGCATGGTGTTGTCAGACCCATACGGTTTCTACTCGAGTCTCGCTCTAATCGGATTCTCCCGAAGAACTCTTTCTCTCTCAACCCGAATGACCCTGGCCAGGGATTTGTCTGAGCAAGAACACATGGGATATTCCTCTCATGACGCCGAGAGTGGATGATTCTCTATCGACACTCAATAGCCCTCGTAAGGTCGACTACCACTCCCAATGACCAGCTGTACTAGATCTGGGACAGCCAAACCTATAAGTCTGGTATCAAAGAGTGGAGCACTCATACAGGACATCATTGGTGTCTCAAGTCTAAGGACCAGATACACCACTAGGACTACGGAATCGCTGTCTAATAATAAGGCATCATCAACCATCCAGCATTCCGTAAGCGGATCAATCAGTGAACTCATTCTCCAATGAGCACTTGTACTGTATCCCTAGTGTCCCTACACGAGCAGCTATGAGACCAGCTGCATCCATCATATGGACGGGTATACAGCACACCAGTATATCCGGTTATCACGATGTCCCTCTCGAGTAACCTATGACCGGGATTATTTAGGATATGTGTTTGAAGGTGAATCGATCTCATTATCGTGATCTCATCACGATCCGATTCCCATTGCACAAATCCAAGGACATCACAATATATATATGCATTTATGCAATAGTTATAAAGTGATATACGCCAAAATATAATAAGCAAAAAGATTCTGTATCAAGTCACACGTGCCATCACTCACGTGATTGGCTTGTTGGGCACCTATGACTAGCAATCTCCCACTTGACCTAAAGCCAATCACCTATGTGTCTGATCCCCATCAGACTCTTGTGACGCTCAAAGACAATCTGAGACAACGGCTTTGCCAGTGGATCTGCAATGTTATCTTCGGATGGAACTCTTTCCACTACTACATCTCCTCGGGTTACGATCTCTCTTATAAGCTGGAACCTCCTCAGAACACTTCTGATGAGACCCGGGTTCCCTTATTTGAGTAATCACCCCATAGTTGTCGTAATATAAGGATGTCGACTTGTCGCTATCTGTATCGACTCTCAAATTTGTGATGAACTTCTTCACCCATACTCCCTCCTTTGCTGCATCTGATGCAGCAATGTACTCCGCCTCTGTGGTCGAGTCAGCAGTGGTATCTTGCTTGGAACTCTTCCAGCACACTGCTCCTCCATTCAAGGTGTACACATACCTTGAATTCGACTTGCTATCATTGACATCAAACTGAAAACTTGAGTCTGTGTAGCCTTCAACCTTAAGGCTATTACCTCCATATACTAGTAAAAGATCCTTAGTCCTTCTCAAGTACTTAAGGATACACTTTACTGCTTTCCAGTGCTCCAAGCCTGGATCCGCCTGATACCTGCTCGTGACACTCAGAGCATGCGCTATATCAAGCTTAGTACATAGCATGGCATACATGATATACCATATTGCTGAGGCATAAGGTATCATATCCATGTTCGCCCTTTCTTAGAATTTTCAATACCAAACCTTTTGACAATGGTTTCTATGTACCTGGACTGGGACAAGCCAAGCATCCTCTTGGATCTATCTATATAGATTCTAATCCCCAAGATATAGGATGCTTCCCCTAAGTCCTTTATGGAGAAGTGTCTAGATAACCAAGTCTTTACTGTAGATAGCATTCCTATGTCATTCCCAATGATGAGGATGTCATCCACATATAACACCAAAAAGGTGATAGCGCTACCACTTACTTTTCTGTATACACAAGGCTCATCTTCGTTCTTAACGAAGTCATAAGATCTGATTGCCTCATCAAATCTTATGTTCCAACTTCGGGAAGCTTGCTTTAGTCCATAAATGGATCTAAGCAACCTACACACCTTATCTGGGCAGTTCTTGGACACGAATCCCTCAGGTTGCATCATATACACCTCCTCCTCGAGGTTTCCATTGAGGAATGCAGTTTTCACATCCATCTGTCAGATCTCATAATCATAGTGTGCTGCAATAGCCAATAGAATTCTGATGGATTTTAGCATTGCTACGGGTGAGAAAGTTTCGTCGTAGTCAACACCTTGCCTTTGACGATACCCCTTAGCCACTAGCCTTGCTTTATAGGTCTCTACCTTTCCATCTACTCCGATCTTTTTCTTAAAGATTCATTTGTAACCGATGGGTACAATACCTTCGGGCGCATCAACTAGGTTCCAAACCTTATTGGAGTACATAGAATCCATCTCAGAATTCATGGCTTCTTGCCACTTCCCGGAGTCTATACTTATAATAGCCTCCTTGTAGGTCTGAGGATCAATATCCTCAGCATCCTCTCCTCTAATATGTCCCACATATCTCTCAGGAGGATGAGATACTCTATCAGATCTGCGTAAAGTTGAAACTTGTGTATTAGGTACCTGAACAGACTCGGGCTGTAGAGTGGTGCTTGAGATTGGTTCTCCAACCTCGCTCAATTCTATCATTCTCCCACTGTCTCCGTCAAGAATGTGTTCCTTCTCAAGGAACACTGCTCTCTTAGCTACAAAGACTTTTTGGTCCTCGAGATGATAGAAATAATACCCACAAGTTTCCTTGGGGTATCCCACAAATTTGCATCGCTCTGTCCTTGATTCTAACTTATCGGGGTTGTGTCTTCTAACATGGGCAGGGCAGCCCCAAATCTTAACAACCTTAAGATCAGGCTTCTTCCCTTTCCATATCTCATATGGTGTAGACACTACAGACTTAGTTGGAACTCTGTTCAGAAGGTAAGCTGCGGTTTCTAAGGCATATCCCCAGAATGAGATGGGTAGGTCAGCGAAACTCATCATGGACCGTACCATATCTAATAATGTACGATTTCTCCTTTCAGAGACACCATTGAGCTGAGGTGTATAAGGAGGTGTCCATTGGGATAATATCCCATGGTCCTTGAGGAACTGAGTAAACTCTATACTTAAGTATTCACCTCCTCGATCTGATCGAAGAGTTTTGATACTCTTTCCAGTCTGGTTCTCCACCTCATTCTTATACTCTCTGAATTTCTCAAAGGCCTCGGACTTGTACTTCATTAAGTACACATATCCATACCTTGAGAAATCATCAGTAAATGTAATAAAGTAGGAGTAACCTCCAATGGCATGAGTTGACATGGGTCCACATACATCACTATGTATGAGTTCCAACAACTCAGTGGCTCTCTCTCCAATTCCACTAAATGGAGAGTTGGTCAATTTTTCACAAATGCAAGACTCACAAGTTGCATAAGACATATAGTCGAATGGATCTAGATATCCATCATTTAGCAACTTTTGAATGCTTCTTTCATGGATGTGACCTAGCCTACAATGCCACAGGTATGCACTGTTCAACTCATCTCGTTTCCTTTTGGACACATTTACATTCATGATATGTGGAGTGGTGTCTAACATAAATAAACCATTATGCAATGTTCCTTTCGTGATGATCTTATCATCTAATAATATCGAACAACCATTGTTCTCAAAAACAAATTTATATCCACTAACCGTTAAACATGAAATGAAGATAATATTTTTGATAATAAAAGGAACAAAATAACATGCATCTAATGCAATAAAAGCTCCACTAGGCAGATGTAGGGCGACCTCGCCAACAGCTAATACATCAACTTTTGCTCCATTACCCATCTTGAGGTCCATCTCGCCTCTCTCTAGTCTCCTAGGCCTTGCCAGAACCTGCAACGAATTGCATATATGATAAGCACTACCGGTATCCAATACCCAGGTGTTATCATAAGAGTCTGACAAATGGAGACTGATCATGAATGTACTTGAAGCTTCATCAAGCTTTTGTTACGCCCTTTCTGCAAGGTACTTTTTGCAGTTTCTCTTCCAATGCCCATCTTTACCACAGTGGAAGCACTGGCCTTTGTCCTTTGCTAGGTCTTTCTTAGCAACCTTTGCTTTACCTTGTTTGCCCTTGCCCTTTTCCTTCTTAAGGGACCTTTCTGCTTTCCTTTTCTTTCTGGTCTCACCAGTGTAGAGAACTGGCTTCTCTTTCTTAATAGTACTCTCTGCCTCCCTCAACATATTGAGGAGCTCTGGGAGAGTCACCTCAAGCTTGTTCATATTAAAATTCATTATGAACTGTGAAAAGGAATCTGGTAGGGACTGAAGCACAATGTCCATACACAAGTTATTCTCTAGGATCATTCCTAGACCTGTGAGTTTCTCTATCCACTCTATCATCTTTAGGACATGGTTCTGAACCGGTGTCCCCTCAGTCATCCTAGCGCGGAAAAGGCTCTTGGATATCTCATATCGTTGAGTCCTTCCCTGTTCCTCAAACAATTTGAGGACATGTAGGAGAATGGATCTGGCATCCATCTTTTCATGTTGTCTCTGTAACTCTGGAGTCATAGAGCCCAACATATAGCACTGAGCAAGAGTGGAGTCATCAATGTACTTCACGTAGCGAGCGATCTCATCCTCGCTTGCCCCTTCTACGGGCGTAGGCATCACTATATCAAGGACGTACACGATTTTCTCCGCTGTGAGAACAATTCTCAAGTTACGGAGCTAATCCGTATAATTTGGACCAGTGAGGCGGTTGACATCAAGTATGCCACGTAAGGGATTTGAAAGCGACATTTTCTGAAAAATAAAGATTTAGCAGAAATGAATAACATGCAGATTTTGCAAGAAATAAACTATCAAGATATGGACTTCTATCTTAATATGCTCCCACTATTTTACTAACGAGTCACGCGACATCCTCAGCACGTGAAACGGAAGTCTCCGGCAGACTTTTAGTGGGGATCAGGATCCAATCAGCGTCTTAGTGTAACCTCGAGGGACTCGACCAATCACACTAAGCCTAAAAGGTAGGCAACTCTTGCCGATCACAACTCCTTGTGATTCCCGTCCTGTTCGGCCTCCGAATCACCATGGCCTCGAAGGACTCGACCAACCATGATGCTCGGTTAAGTCAACACCTTCGTTACAAGATGAGTCTGATTTAATGATATACCCTCGAGGGACTCGACCAAGCATACCATGCCCTCAGGTCACCGGTGACATCTCTATGTCGTAAGCAAGATAGCGAATCGCGATATAGGTGAGTCTCGAGGGACTCGACCAACTCAACCTACACTGGGAATCGGTTCCTACTCATAACGATGGAAGGCTACGTGGGTCAATCTAATTGCCTCACGTTTCCCGACTTAATATTATCGAGAGATGTTTCTATAATTTGGTCTCCTAATATGACATGTCACACATATACATATTTAATATATATCTACATCGCATGCAAATATATATATATATCTAGTATGTGTATAAGCAATTACACCATATGATCATGGACCACAACCTAATATGATTAGGCCTGAGCCAGTAGGCCTAATCACTCACATCAAGATCTATGTGTGCAACGGTGCATCTTCATGCCCTGTGATCGTCCATCTCGTCCTTGTCGGTTCCGTCGACATCTTGATGCATCTCTATAGCATCACGATCGTCCGTCTCGTGGGTCCCGTTATCACATCCACGCTCCCGCTGCGCCTCCTCATGTGATTACAACTTAATCATAGGCACGCAGGCCCGGCAATAAACGAGAAATATAATGGAGGCTCGCAGACCTCAATAATAATAATCACAAGTACACACATCACACGGTCCATGATCATCCGTCCACACATCATACATAACATGTATAAATAATCATCATAATGTAGGACTACTAGATAATAATAAAAAATAATAATCAACTAAACCTTTTAATTAATTAATATTTTCTGAAATCAGGGACATGTAGGGAATTTCTAAATTTATAGGGGTATTTTCGTAATTTGGACAAAAAGACAGAAACTGGAATTTCTCAAATTTCGAGGGGCAAAACTGTCTTTTGACCAGAAAACCCTAATGCCCTTTCTCCTTTCGCTGCTGCCGCCGCCGCCACCCTGCCGGCGGCGGCCTGTGCGGCGGGGCGAGGGCACTGCCGCTGCGGGTGGGCGCCCCCTTCGGGCGCCGCTGCCTCCGCGGGCAGTTCTGCCGGCGTGGCAGCGCCCGCAGGCGGTGCTGCCTCGCTGGCGGCCGCCCCTGCGGGGTTTTTGCCCGTGGGAGCAGCGGCCACAGGCGCCTCTGCCCTGCGGTGCCTCAGCCCGCGCTGCTGCCCCGCGGCGCCTCTGCCCGCGGCGCTGCCCTGCGGTGCCTCAGCCCGCGCTGCCAGCCCCGCCGGCCGCAAGCCTGCTGCAAGCAGACCGCGGGCCGGCTGCTGCAGGCACAGCGCTTGCGCATGCGCCGGCGCTGTGCTGCCTGGCTGCGGCTGCGGCTGCCGCTGCAGGTGGCTGCAGGCATGCAGATCGAGAGCAGCAACTGTTGCTGCCCTTCCTCGCTTTTGCGTCAACGATTTTGACGTCAAATTTCTTCCTAAACACAACACACGCAGTTCAAAACCAATCATTCGCACGAACAACCTGGCTCTGATACCACTGTTGGGAAATCATGGGGGGCGACATCATATGCGCAGCGGAAGAACAAGAAAACAAAAATCCCCGATTCCCAAAAAGATATTCGTCGTCGTGCGAAGATTGGTGCGCAAAAATCCGCAAAACACAAAACTGCGTATAGAGATTGTGTTACCTAGGGAGATCGTATATCCCTATTTCCTTACAGATCCTTAGGAGAGGGTGAAGGAGGTCAAGCGTCCTCCTCTCTAGCGGTGATCCACACAGCAGGGTTGCGTCCTCTCTAGCGGTGATCCACACAGCAGGGTTGCGACGACGCTCCTCAAAACTCCAGGCCTACTTTGAGGTGAAGAGGGAGAGGAGAATAGGAAAGACAAGCAAAGACTCTAGCCTATGAGGCTGTGAATCCCTCCTATTTATAGAGATCCCGTGTCAAACCCTAATGGGTCCTTCCCTAGTGGGTATTGGATCTACATCCAATAAGACAAAGGCTCCGTCGGATATCTCATATCCGAACCTCTACTCATCGCAATGCCTACCATATGTGTGTGACCCTCTAGGCCCAATATCGAGCTGACCGTGAGTCATACCTGTCAGAACTCCTTCTAACTCAGTGAATTATTATCTCTGTAATAATTCACTCGACTCATCGACTACGGACGTACTAGGCCACTACGCCGTAGTCCCCAAACGATACAGGGGAATCCAATCCATTGGACCTGTCTGTCCTTAGTTACCATGTACCTATAGTCCCTCATCCATCTAATATCCCAGAGACTGTATATCGAGCATGGTGTTGTCAGACCCATACGGTTTCTACTCGAGTCTCGCTCTAATCGGATTCTCCCGAAGAACTCTTTCTCTCTCAACCCGAATGACCCTGGCCAGGGATTTGTCTGAGCAAGAACACATGGGATATTCCTCTCATGACGCCGAGAGTGGATGATTCTCTATCGACACTCAATAGCCCTCGTAAGGTCGACTACCACTCCCAATGACCAGCTGTACTAGATCTGGGATAGCCAAACCTATAAGTCTGGTATCAAAGAGTGGAGCACTCATACAGGACATCCTTGGTGTCTCAAGTCTAAGGATCAGATACACCACTAGGACTACGGAATCGCTGTCTAACAATAAGACATCATCAACCATCCAGCATTCCGTAAGCGGATCAATCAGTGAACTCATTCTCCAATGAGCACCTGTACTGTATCCCTAGTGTCCCTACACGAGCAGCTATGAGACCAGCTGCATTCATCATATGGACGGGTATACAGCACACCAGTATATCCGGTTATCACGATGTCCCTCTCGAGTAACCTATGACCGGGATTATTTAGGATATGTGTTTGAAGGTGAATCGATCTCATTATCGTGATCTCATCACGATCCGATTCCCATTGCACAAATCCAAGGACATCACAATATATATATGCATTTATGCAATAGTTATAAAGTGATATACGCCAAAATATAATAAGCAAAAAGATTCTGTATCAAGTCACACGTGCCATCACTCACGTGATTGGCTTGCTGGGCACCTATGACTAGCAAAAACTGCTTTCTAGCAAGAGTTTGAAGTCCCTTCTCGCTGATATGTCTAAGCCTCTTATGCCAAAGATCTATACTTTTACATTTTCGAATTGCATTAATCTTTTCTTTGTGTAGCTTAGCTTCCATGACATAAAAAGAGTTAAGTTTTTTTTCTCTTACCACAATTAGAGAACCTTTAGTGAGTTTTCATTTACTTTCACCAAAATAATGTTCAAAGCTCTCATCATCAAGTCTACTTGCAGATATCAAGTTAAGACGAATATTTGGAATATGCCTTATATCTTTGAGTATCAATTTGCTCACAATACTAGTCTCTAAGCAAATATCTCCAATACCCACAATCTTAGATGTACCATTGTTTCTCATTATGATATTACCAAAATCACTAGTAGTGTAAGATATAAAGAAATCACCATGAGAAGTAACATAAAATGAAGCACCAAAGTCAATTACCCAATTACTGTCTTGAGCTACAAGACTAACACAACCTTCATCACAGACAATAGTGATATTACCTTCAGCAGCAACTGTATTGGTCTCTTTCTCATTTTCTTCATTTTATTCTATTCTCACTTCCAAAACCTACACTCTTTCTTCATGTGACCTGGCCTGTTACAGTGAAAATATTTAATATCTTTTCTAGACTTATATCTTCCTCTATATCCATGTGGGTTTCTGCTATGACTTCTTCCACGTCTTTCTTGTTTTTCAGTAACAAATGCACCAGAAGAAGATTCATCCTATTCTTTCCTTCTAGCATCTTCATTTAGCAAACTGTCTTTAACCATATCTATAGTTAGAGTTCCCTCTGGCGTGGAGTTATAAATAGTCATCACATACGTTTTCCAACTTTCTAGTAAAGAGCTGAGAAGTAGTAATCCTTGCATTTCATCATCTATATTCATTTTCATAGCAACCAACTTGTTTGTAAGACTCTGAAATAGGCTTATGTGCTCAACAATGTTATCACCATCTTTATACTTCAAATTTACAAGCCTTCTGAGGAGAGAAATTCTATTTCCCACTATCTTTTTCCCAAAAAGATTTTCTAATCTTTGCCAAACAATATCAGCTTTGGTTTCATATGAAATATGCTCATGCAAGTTTATATCCATCCATCTTCTAATATAGGCAATAGCTTTTCTATATTGAACTTCCAATTCTTCATCGTCCATAGTAGAAGGTTTATCTTTAACCTTGATAGACTTATACAAATCTTTGCAATAGAACAAATCTTCCATCAGACGCTTCCAAGTGGAATAATTTGATGAGTTCAATTTAATCATACTATTTGACTGCTCCATTTCAATCACACAAGAAAAAATTAGTACCAAACAACTTGTTGCTATGATACCACTTGTTGGGAAAAAAAACATGTTAAACGGAATATTCTTCCCCTCTTTATGTATCAAAATGAGTTCCTTATCAAAATACCAACTTGATATTCAAATAAAAATATCAACCAGCATAGCATAAATAATAGAACAAATAATTAATCACACAATGAGACCAAATCTTTTTAACGTGAAAAACCCAATGTGAGAAAAACCACGGGACCGTAGTCCACTTTAAACTTTCACTATCAATAGTAATAATTACAGATTTACAATCGGTTCTCTAGAATAACTAGAGGATCACAATAACATCAATATCATAAATCTTGGCTCAAGAATAGTAAATCTTCGTAAGATAGATTTCTCGTAAAGAATTCTAGATCTCACAAAGTAGGTATAGCAGGAAAGTACCTCAAAGAGGGTAAAATATAGATTAACACCGTTAGAATTACAGAGTTTACTATCAGAATTCTCCACATAAAATTTAGATCAAAACCGACAAAGTTTAGCCATCGATCGATCTCGAAGCATAAAACTCACGAATCTAATCTTTCTCTCTCCTCTTTCCTCTCTTCTCTGTGCGCCCGTCGCACGCTGCACGCTCACCTTTTGCCCTTTCTCTCTCTCTCTTTTTATTTCTTTGATTTGGACTCAAACTACCCAAGTTATCCCCTAGGCTGGATCCAACAAAAGCTTGTAACTTCAATTAGAGTGGTCATATACATCATATATTTATATGCTTCCAAGGGTATATATAATAATTAAAATGGGATTAGCATTAGCAAGCTTCAATTAATTAGACCCATCGTGACACATCGTGTCACCGGATTTGCCTAATTGAATTGAGAGGGTGATGTGTACGTTTGATATGCATGTGAAACTTGTCTAACCATATCCCACAGTTACCTGCTTCGTTGATTCAATTGGGTCAAAGTCAACATTTTGATTTTGATTTTGTCGTACAAAAAAAATAACGGCGGAGATCAGAAGAAAAAATGGGGACGCATGATTTGGTGGTCAGTTCGAGTCATCAGATGATGTGTGACGCCTCGTCGGCAAAGCAAACATACATTGGCACACAGAAACAAGCAGCCAATACATTGCGTCTACCTGCAATGAACCCATAAACAATGGATTTAGTGGAGTCAACGACAGAAGTTGGAATGAGCCGAAGAGGAGAAACATGATGGTTAGTGTTCCTGCAATCGTATATACATATGTATACACAGACATTAAAAGAAGACCTGACTAAGCTGAGGCAAAAATAACGTTGGCGACTGGAGGAATGAAACACAATCAAGTTGGAGCTTTGAAGAATATAAAACCAACCGATGACACTAAAACATGCAGTAAAATATGTTGGATGGATCATTCCGTCACTTCATTTAAAAGGTTTAACATAAAAAAGAATTTTATATGGACCACAAGTCATTGTTTTGACTCATCTCCAACTATTTAGTCTACGGGTCTACTCGCGCAATCATTGATTAGTATCGTCCAGTATACAACTAGATTCACCATCGTACCTGTCTTTAGGGTCAAAGCAGCAGTCACGCTCCAACATGAATTCAACCTTAATAGGAGGACTAAGAGTTGCGTATGTATATATACATCTCTCTTTGTGGTTTAGTAAAGTGTAAAGCACTACTTTATACTGTACTCACTATTGTAAAGTACTACTTTACATAGATAATCATTATGATGAACCTGATGGAAAATAATAGAAAATAAGAATAATTATTGAAATTTTTTTATTAAAGTAACTTTAGCTTTAATACATTAACATGTCATTCTTCTATTTACATAAAAGAATAACATGAATTATGTTGCTTCAAATTGAAGATCATTTTCTTCTTATTACAGATCTTGATCAGGTGGAGAAGAATGATAACGAATTAATGACACAAGATCTAAAAAAACAGAGAAAAGAACTATATATATATATATATATATATATATATATATATATATATATATATATATATATATATATATATATATATATATATATATATATATATATATGGCAGCAAAAACCTCTCTGAGTGGTGTGGAGCTCCAATCCATATACATGCATACGTATTCTTAGAATGGGAGGCATTAATGTGGCATTCAGAAGTTCCAAAGCGGAAACCATGCATCGCCATCATCGTCGTCGTCCCAGGACCAGGCTCCGCTAACCATTGTGGAGGAGTAGAGGGCCGGCAACGTCTCCGTCGCTGGCTCCTGAAACGTCCCCGGCCCCGAGGTACCCTCTCCTGGATCCACCAGCTTCGCACCTTCCTCCTGCTGCGCTCTCCGCTTCGCCCCCTCCTCCGCGTGCCCAACCGCCGCCTGCCGTATCTCGTACCGGCTCAGCCTGCCCGCGGACGGTATGTTGGGCGGATGGTCCGGGAAGTTGAGTGCCTCTCCGGGGCCACGCAGGCAGTACACGGCCGCATCGTATGCCATCGCTGCCATCTCGGGCGACGGGAACGAGCCGAGCCACAGCCTTTCCCGGCTGTTGGGGTACCTCACCTCCGCCACCCATTTGCCCCACTTCCTCAGCCGTACCCCCTTGTACCTCGGCGCCACCTCCTTGCTACTCTCCTCCTTCTCCATCCTCAGCCGGAACACACGATGCCTCCCCTCCCGGAGTTATGCGTTGGCAAGATAGCAGTAGGAAGGAGTGCGCGAGTACTTGTAGGAGAGCAGAGGCGTTGAATTCGGCGGCAGGGGAAAGAGGTCCACGGTCGTGTGGATGAGCCGTCCTTGTTGCCATGCGGGGGGATCCGAAACTACTGGACGGTGTGGCATGAGAAAGGTCATGGGGGCTCTGTACGTGCGTGGAGGAGATGACACTGCACTACTGTTTCGGATAGCAACTACGATGCCTTCCTGATCCTATTGAGGCTGCTTTTGGACACTGGAAGGGAGGCGGCCGTAGTAGTTTCCTCGATGCCTCTGCTGGTCTGCGACATGGAGCAAGAAGCCAATTTTACGTCACCGACGCCGAAAGAATAACGCGTCGGGTCGAAAAAAAGATTGGTTTCACACTTGTTTCCTCTATATATCTGCTCTTGATCTATTGATTTGTTGGTTGATTGATTGATGGATGCATGAAGAGCGATGAAAACTACCCTCTTGACTTTTTTGAGGGGGGCCCCCAATTTTGTCTCTAATTTCCAAATTCCCATTTTGATTCCCGCATGGAGGAATTAAGTACGTGATTTGCCATCACGAGACAGAGCATTACCGCATGCATGCGGTGAGTAAGCAGCGAGCAAACCCAAGAGTCTTCGTTGTCTCCAAATCCAACACGTTTAGTTGGCTTCGACCGCTTCTGGTCTGATGAATGAACGTGGAAAGGGGCGGGATTGGCACTTTGTATTTGATGTCAGAAATGAGTTCCAATTTCGGCCCATCGAACCCACGTTTCTCTTTTGCCGGTCAATTGAAATCCCGGTCCAAGGGTGCGAAGCCCTCAACCTCCCCGCCCTTCCACGTGTCTTAAATCAGGAGTCAATCACGATCAACGGATGGTAAGGTGCTTGTGCCAGCGGGATGGGAGATACCGCCGTATGCACCGCATGTGGTGTTGATGGCGTGGCGCAATTAACATGTGTACTATCTTAAAATCTTTATTAATTAAGATATAGTTGACTGACAGCTTTCTATTATATTAAATCATTCAAATTTCTTTTCATGTCACATTACGGTCAATTTCACTTTTTTTATATTACAGTAACACCCTTCGCGGCCAATTGAAAATAGGGTATTTATGTCATTTGGATGATTTATCCGTTTTGGCGAAAGGAAAACCCTAATTTCGTGCAGAAAACCCCTTCAGCTATTTCCCGATTGAGCCTTCGTCCATGCCCGACGGAAGGATCGAAATCGGGCATCAGAATGATTATTTTTTTCCTAAGATCCCCATTCGGAGTCACGAGCGGTGGGACTAGATTGGGATGAATCGAACGTTTTCTGGAGGAGTGACCGACGATTGCAGAGATGCGTAGGGCGTTGGCAAACAGTGCTGGTAATTCTCTTCCCGATGATGCAAATCTTGAATTTTCGTAGATCGTGATGTGTTTCTCCCACTCAACATTGATTATAGCCGCAAAACGTTTGATGTGTTGGTTTTGGGAACCCTGAGAGGAACTGGGGCGCGTGTGATTCTATTAGTTTCGCATATGTTTCTTCTGGGATTCCCAAGTCTTCGGTGCTTAAACAAACGAGTTGATGTTAGATTGGTGCCTAAACAAACGAGTTTGTTTTGTACATATTGCGGCTTGCATTATTGGTACTATTTGATTTGATCGGTCACTCAGGAGTCGAAAAAAACAGTTTACGGATAAATTAATGGCCTAATCTTTGTCTGAAGTCAACTTGTTTTTTTGTTGAAGTCAATGATATCACCTGTCATTGACTTGTTCAATGCGGCCCATGTCCATGCACCGCACATATCAGATATGTGAGATATGTTTGTCACACGTGCTTTCCTTTTTCAGGGATGATTTCATCCATCTAAATAGCATTTTTTTCCTTTTGGAAATTTATTTGTTTGCAAGTATTTTGTCCATATTTATTTGCTTTCTGTATTAATTTCTTGTGTGATTAGTGTCCAGAGACCACATCAACATTTGGGCCTCAAATCATCAGTTTGGGGCTGTTCTAATGTTTCAGCCGCTGGGGTAATGAATCTTAACAAAGCTAAAACAATTTCTACTAGTGCATATCTTTTGCCTGCTACGTCACAGCAAGTATGATAAATGTCATCATATTGCAAATCTTAGTGCGAAGCGGCACCTTTCAGTGTCTCTCTGCACCATTCTTTTGATATTGTCTTTTTTTCATATCTTTTTTTTTTTTTTTCATTCTTTGGATCCGTGAAAAGCTTTTTTAACAGATTATAATGTCTTTTCACTTTACTGGAATCTTTCTAAAATATGGGCTAGTTGAATAGCTACATTTGAAGCCTTTGAGGAGGTACACACCGTGAAATTCTGGTAGCCTTAAGTTGATATTTGTCTTAGAATACAACATAAATACTTTAGTAGTTGGATTGTTGAGGCACTGATGTTTGCCAATCAATGCATGCCTGGAAATAGTGAAAGCCGACAAGTCATATTATTTGGTCTACCGGTACACATCAGACAAGACAATGAAGTTTGTTTTTGTATAAAGGATGTCCTGAGAACCCAACAGATCATTCTAAAAAGGTAGGTCAGACTGAACCATCGTGTTTTAACTCAAGATTCCCACCTTGGCTTTAGATGTACATGTCATTTAATATGAGTTGGATGGACCAACACCAAGATGCTCAAGATGCATTTGAGTCTCTTTGTGCTTTCCTCTCTCATCTCTAAGCTACTTCATGGATTATATAACGAGCTAATTTGTCGTCTTATCTTAAGCCTATGTATATCTGCAAAAAGTTTTTAGCTCAAGGCAAACAACCGATTCAGCAAGGGTGTCATCGACCCCCCATAATCTGACTTGAATTTGGTCGCATATTCTACAGTTTGAAACTTAAAACAGATACATCCAGTTGGTTCGGATCCATACCAAAGCCTAGTAGTTGTGACCCACCTGGCAATGAAAACAATGGAATTTTCCATGCTTTTTTGAAATTAATGCAGTAGCTATCCTAGTGATGCAATTAGATATAAAGGAAATTAAAATGAAATAACATATACACATACACATACACATACACATAATACATATACATATACATATACATATACATACCCTGTGTGCTTGTCATTGACATCACAAGCACTTATCACATTCAACGATTGATTCTGAATGGTAATCTTAATATAGGACTACAATAACTACAGAAGAAATATAGTATGAATATTTAAAGAAAATAAAAAGAGGATCAGTCACCAACCACTCCAATTGACATAGAATGTAATTGCTGATATTACTGCATAAGATGTGCCAAATTGATACAAATTGTGGTATACTTCCTGATTAGTACCTACATTTCAAACACTCCTTAAGTCTTAAAACACTAACCAAAGTTATCAATGTAGATACTTCCACTAGCTGGTACTGATACTTTTCATTTTCCTTTCTTGTCATTTTGAGTCATCGGATGCTTAAAAAACCAGTCATTGTTGTTATTTATTTGTGATCTTTGGCATAATTAATTTCAAGCCTCATTCTTTGTTTATATAGTAACTCCTTTGGCTATGGAGGAGATTTAAACAATGATATGCATCAAAACTAGGCAACATGCCAATCAAAATTCTGTATCCTGTTTGTAGTATTCAAAGGCATGCCTGTGACCTGTGATGCTATGCTGTAACCATCAAAGTATTCCACAATCTCTGGTCTTGGTTTATTCTGCTCATCTTAATGTCTGAATTCAGAAAGTAGTAAACTTCTTTAGTTGGTGCATGCATCTTATTTGCTTAATTCTTCTTTCTTATGTCCAGCACTAATTTGTATAGAGTTCATCGGTCAACTTGGTCTTCTCCTGCAACTAAGCTCTGGTCTCAGTTTATTCTGTTCATCTTAATGTTTGAATTCAGGAGAGTTGCGAACTTCTTTAATTGGTGCATGCAGCTTAGTTGTTTGACTTTTCTTTCTTATTTATGTCCTGCATTAATTAGCATAGAGTTCGTTGTTCCACTTGGTCTTATCTGGTGTTATCCTGCAATTCTGTTGCCTTCTTTTTTCGTTTATTTTTCATTTCTTTCTCCACTCCAATCACCATGGGAGCTTGAAGAGTTGCAATGTATTATGTGCAAGCTGGTCCACATGAATTTAGCTTCCTCACAATTAAACATTTGGGCTTCGTGAACACATCTAAGTAAAGAAGCAGATCCAAACTTATATTGTTTGTGATATTTAACAACTAAGATTCTGTGTACCAATCATGGTATCAGACTGCAAAGAATACCCAAAAGTAGATCGAATAACCTACTAGTTTGAGAATCATAACAAAATAAAAAGATTACCAACCACCCGTTAGAGTGATGAAGAATGCTCTTGCTGTTGTTACTGCATAAGATATGCCAAATGGATTAAAGTTTTGGTTTAACCTCTGTTTAGTATCTACACTGCAACATTCCTTGAAACCTTAAGTTATTATCCTTAGATACTTCCACTGGCTGGTATGAAATTTTCATTTTCTTTTATTGCCATTTTGAGCTGTCAGATGCTTAAAACAAGTATTCGGTATTACTAATCCTTTCTGATCATTTAGTGTAATTATAAACAATATCAATGTGGCTTTGAGAGGGTCTCTGAACTTGTATATGCCTATCAAAATCTGCATTTGCTGTGATCAAGGTATGCCTCTAATGTTACTAATTCTTTCTGATATTTTAGTGTGATCATGAACAATATCAACAACCATCAGGGACCGAGCCAAGACATGCCACAGCAATGCGACTTGGAGATGGTCTGAAAACTTCCATGCGCCTATCAAAGTCTGTATTTGCAGTGTTCGAGGTATGCCTCTGATGTTGTGCTGCAAGCATTAAAGTCCTCTCCATAACCTCTGGTTCGAGTTCAGGAAAGCTGTAAACTGCTTTAATAGGTGCATGCATCTTAGGCGATCGACTCCACTTTCTTGTGTCCACTTGATCTTATAGTGCAGTTTTGTCGCCTTCTTTTCTGCTGTTCTTCTAGTTTCTATTTCTTTCTCCATTCCACTCACCGGAAGAATTGCAAAACCATGTGCAAGTGGCCCATAGGAATTCAGCTCCATAATTAAGCATGCATGCTGCATGAACACATGTAAGCAAAAGAAACAAGCCCCACCAGAACTTGATCCCATTAGTTGTGGCTCTACATAAATGACGAAGGAGATCATTAAATTATAGAGGGGTTTCACTTCCATGAATATTTCTTGATGGATTTAGTCACAATGTGCTGCTTGTATAAACCAGTCGAGAACAACAAAGTTAGGAAGAAATATATATCATCAAACGATTCGCAATATAATTGATGACATTGCGTTTCTTTCTGGAAACAACCCCTCATGCAATCTGCACTCCTTTTTATTTACCTCCAAATTGATTCTCAGGTGGTGTGTGTGTGTGTTCATGATTGAAAAGGTGGAAATAAATAATACCATTCAGGAAATCAAAATTCGAATGATCTGATCGTCCGAGCATCAGTTAAATCACTACCGTACCTTTAGAAGCCATTTCGATGGCATGGCATGACCGACATGGGACATTATTTCTTCCCGGTCGTTTATGGGCTCGCCTGATTGAGCCACGGCAGGATTCAGGATTTTCGCCGATTGATCGAGAATCCTGGACCCTGGTCCATGTCAATGGTAAAGTGGTCCACCACCCTTGTCCGCTGTCGCTGGGGCTCAGGTGGTTACCTATCGGCGGTGCCCGCTGAGGACCCACCACCTGATTGGCTGGAAAGCGACCACACATCGTTCAGGGGAAGCCACGTCGCAGCCCATGCGATCGCAGTCAGTTGGTGAGTGGGGGGGCCCGCCAAGGTTTCGACGTCCTGTCGAGGCGTTCCGTGTGCTGTCCTCTGGGCCACACCCTCGTCGCGTGGCTGGTGAGAAGGAGAACCGCCGCGAGCGTGTGAGGCTGCATGTGAGTACGACGCAACGAGAGGGTTCTGATTCCTTCCCTCGCTCTTTTGTTTGGTTGTGTGCTCCCGGGACTGTGGGACCCATCGCCCAGCACCAAAGGGTTGGTGGCGTTGATTGCTTCGACCACCCACTCCACTCCACTCCACTCCACTCCGACTCCACTCGAGCGCGTTGACGTCATGGGAAAAGGGTATTTTCGTCATCCGACCATATCGTTTCATCGCTGTCGCGGTCGACATCATGGGAGGTGGATTCCCGCCACGACCCCACGTCTCCTGCGAGCCATCCATCCATCAGCTAAATCGCCCACCTTTTCTTCTGCTCAGGCCATGGTTTTGTGCAGCCAAATCATCGCCCAATAATTCAGCTATTTTACATTCCTGTGGGAAATCACTAAACAATCGACAAACGACAAAAGCACGAAAAAGGATCGAAGCAGACGCAGCGTGGGTGGCTTGGAGAGGAGGTCTTCTAAAGCATCGCAGAGCGGACGCCATTTTCCTCCGCCTCTCCCAGCTGACACAGGCCGGGATGGTGCACCAGCCCCGTCCGACCGTCCCAAAGCTGCCGGACCCGATCCGTCTCTGTGATCGGATGTGGCTCATCGGCGGCGCAGCCGAGCGCAACCCGCAGTCTCCCAGGGGGTGGAGGAATCGCGACCCCGACGGCGTCGGGCTTGGCATCGCGGTGGCGCTCGAGAAGGCCGGCGGGGACAGCCCCAGGTGGCTCCGCGCGACGGCCCCCATTGCGATCCGTTCTCCGAGAGCGAGCGGTCCTCAAGTGGCCGGGCCAGGGTGCAGCGGCGAACTGCACCGGAAGCGACCAGCTTCTTGCCGCTTACCGCCACCGGCCGCAGAACATTTTGGGGTCGCCGACTTCCTCAGCAGTTGCTTCCTGTGCAGGAAGAATCTACATGGGAAAGATATCTTCATGTACAGGTAGGTCAGACGCCAATCTATTCCTTCTCCTACCTAACCTCCTCTATCAATTACAACATGTACCGATGGAGGTGCAACTTCTGCCGCAGAGAGAAGGCATTCTGCAGCTCGGAGTGCCGATACCGGCAGATCACGAGCGACGAGTACCAGGAGAAACGCGGCGCTGGAGCCCCGAAGCCGTCGGAGGAGATCGCCACCTCCCCCTACTCCGGCGATCAATTCTTCTTTACGTGCATCGTTGTGTCATAAACACGAGAATGTCGACATGTAGAGAAAGCTTTCTGATGAGTTTAATGCGTAGATACTGAGTATAGAAGCTAATGTTCACGAAGATTGTGACGTCTCAGCACATAACGATCCTGCACAGATAAACTGGTAAGATCAGATACTACACTTGATCTCAGCCAAAAGGCCGAAATAAGTACGAGTTACTGGGACGCACTGAGACCCATTTTATAGCGTCTTCGAACCCGGCTATTTGGACATACAGCGATGTGGGACTATTCACCGTCGAATGCTGATTTGGCACATAGATAGTGGTGATTAATATGCATACAAATATCGTGTGGTCTCCATGGATTGCTTCATCTACTATGCTACCACAAGAGCCAGATTGCCTATAAAACACATACACAAATACGTATTGCGACAATAGTATCATTAACATATTCCTTTCTCAACCACATTACTTTCACGAGTACCCATTATAAAATTAAGGATCTACAATATACAGATGTAGTATTAAGACCAAATCATATAGAAACAACAACACCAATGAGTGTTCCCTCGAGATCTAAAAAATAGGAACAAAAAAGAGAGAAGGGGGGAGGCAATATAGGTTAAAAGACTCCCCATGTAGTCTCATCAAATCCTATGGGCATTCCATGTCTACATCATACTTCTGCAGTGATACAATTACATGTGACCAAATTGAGACATAGTGGAAGTATCAAAGAAAGTGTATGATCCACAAAAGGAAAAGCTTCAGAAGATCAACGGAGTCCATGGAGGAATCCAATCACTAATAGTACATGAACTGCTGTGCCGCACTAATATTTTGGAACCCGCCATCGTAGATAGCCTGGCTGGCACCAGCAGCCATTCCCAGTGCAGCTTGCTTGAGAGCAACCTGACCCTGAGCATGCATCAATGCCTGGTTGCCGCCCATCTTGCTCAACACCAAAGAGCCATCGTGACCAAGGAGGTCAGTTGCGGAGAGTTCGGGGAATGGAGCAGCTGTGGGTGGAGGCAGCGGTGTTGAGGCCGTCCCAAGTGGCGTTGGTTTGCTGCCCCAAGAACACTGCAACAGAAGCAAATAAATGCACTAAGTACTCAACATATGTATATCTGTAGTAAAATTGCAAAAAGTATCCTTTGGATCGAAGGAATAAACACAAAGTTCAATTCGATTACAAAATTTTATTGGTCTAGCAAAACAAGAGTTCCAATGGTTGTGCAAAAAACACATGAAATTCACATACCAAAGTAGCAATCAAGATTAAAGCATTCAACGTTCCTCATCTTCATTATGGCTACGAGTGAAGGTTTTGATGATCGTGTGTAATGCATTGTTTGGACGTTACGGTGTGTGCGGAACAAGATACTTGGAGGCTATAAAGCATGGACACCTCAAAATACACATGTTTCTGCCATATTTGTTCCAAACACTGGCAACTGCAAGTACCCAGTGCCTTTTTCCTTCTTTCATTCACTATACAATCTACACAGACGATGACTTTTGAATTCATTATATGGCATACACAGAAGATACATCCAACAGAAGATTTATGGTCATTCGTCAAATAAGGAGGCAGGTCAGCTGAGTCACAAGTCTAGTTGGCCAATGAATAGGCAGGTAATCTGGGTTGCAAGTTAATCATTAAATACATCTCATGCCAGCTGAGAGCTTAGTTTAACATTCTTCTTCACAACAGTAAAGCTCAACACTTGTAGATACAAGTTCATCTCCTAAAGAAATCAACATTCAGTGGGCCCAGGCTTGCAGAAAAGATCAGCACAAGTTTTCTCAATAAAAGCTATGTATAAATACCATCCAAATAGTAAATGAATGTAGCTCAATATGAAGATTAAAAAAAAAATTAATGCAATGAAACAGGTCCATATCAAGCCAAAATATTGGAGACAACCAATAGTTCTGAATCTTCTGATGACATAAAAGATTATAAAATATCTGAAGCACTTACTAGCCAAATCCAGACATATATCTCAGTAAATGAGCTTTAGAATTCTGAGTAAGTTTACCAAATAATCCAAACTTTACCTTAATTGGTTTTCCACAAAAGATTCGACCATTCCCCATTTGAATAGCCAAAGCAGCTTCAGAATGGTCACTGTATCTCACAAAACCAAACCCTTTATCATGTTGTATACGAACATCCTCAATCACTCCAGCACCCAGGGCATGGAAATAGCGGTGGAGATCAACCTGTGTAACCTGCCATTTTACGCACTTCGACAACTCAGAACAAAATAAGACCTCGACAACAACCAATGCAACTTGTAAAGAAAATTAGCTAAATCCAGTAAAATAAACTGAAGCAAGAACAAGATATCTATCAAAAAATTAATCTATGTTTGTAACTTGTTGCATATGAATTAGATATTGATATGGGAGCAGATTCAAACTTCCGAAAAACAAATACTGACATATTGGCTTGGCAAGCAACAATAGTTCACAAGAAAGAAAAACAGGAGGCAGGGAGAGGGTGGAGCTTCACCTCATGTGCAAGGTTACCCACATAGACAGTTGTATATTGTGGGTTATTCTCTGGACTATCATCATTTGTGTTTTCCTGGCCGTCATCTGCAAACAAAAAATAGTTGTGGCCCAGAAATCAAATTGTTATACCAGAAAAAAATTCTAGCAAATGTTCAATTATTTTGTTGAGTGATCATGTAATCGAAATTGCTCTAACTCAGGCAATTAAGCATCTAATTTAACAAAATTGAAGGTTCTAGAAGAGACTGATATGCCATCTAAATGAAAAACAAGCCACAACCAAATAGACATTAAAAATTAGCAGACGAGACAGTACAAAAGTAAGGTTCATTTCATCAACACCCCCCCCCCTCTCTCTCTCTCTCTCTCTCTTCCAAATTGAAATCATCACAAATTAGACAGATCAAAGTTAAAAAGACTATTATCTACAGATGCTAGATGTTTCGGCGTCTTTGTTCTTTATCAAGTATATAATATCTGATTTAACATTATGATTCCAACAAGGTCCAAAAAAGACCATAACCCCCTTAACATAGTTAGGTAAAATGGCACATATACACAAAAATCTGCCACATTATTCTCACGTGGCATAGCCAGGTGGAATGAAAAGTCATAATTCAAGGGAGAAGCTTGTCATTTTGCGGTCCAGAGATCCATTTCAAACGACTAGGTGACAGAGGTCAACTACAAGTGCATTAGGGATATATTCCAAAATTTTGAAGGCAAACCAGATGTCCACACTTTAGCAAGTGTATAGACTAAAGAGGATATGAGGCCTCAAGCTAGTGCTGCAAGGTAATTTACCTTTAAAGTACATTCCATATACATAACCACAAACTTTGTAATATTAAATCTTAAGCAAAAATGAAAGCCCATTCCACAATTAAGGTAGACAAACACCTGAATTAAAAACATGTTGAAGTGCGACGTTATGCAAAACAATTTAGTAATAACCTACTACTATGCTTCAAAATAGTCACAAATATTGCTCATGGAAACCGACAATCTATCCTACTAGAAAGCAGGTTAGCTTTTGAGAATAAGCAAATCAACATCAATGGAAGATTTACAAACATGATTGCCCAACATACAAGAACAGCGTATCCTACATTGCTATTGCACAAGTTGAAGATTTCACCCACCAGCAGATCCATTTGTTAGCTCCACCACACTCTTGGAGTCTGAATTTTGTTTGTCTTCATTAGAATTAGCTCCCTTTGTAGCCCAGTTACAACGGATTTGCCGACTGCCAAGCCACTTACCTATGAAATGTCAGCATAAGATTATTCAACTCTACTATCAGAGCTTAAAGAAGACAAACAAATATCATGATTTAAACCATAGCACTCTTCTTGTTTTATAAATCATAATGTATATACACATTGATACCCATTAATCTGAACATATGTAACATGTGCAATAATCAACAGTTACAAGACTCAAATTGCTAGTGTCCAAAGCAACCAGTAAAATAAACCTGACTCAAGTAGGTAGCCTGAGGCATATGTTAATTCATACCTCGCTAGAAAAGGTATGACCAGAAATTCATACAAGAAACTTACCATTCAAGTCATTTATGGCACTTTGAGCATCCTGCAGAAAGAATAAGAAAAAAAAAAGGTTAAGCAAATATTTAAATAATTCCGATGACCCTACAGATGATTGTCAACACTGACCTGTTGATTCCGGAAAGAAACAAAACCAAACCCCCTTGAACGCCCAGTTTTTTGGTCCCACATGACTCTTGCATCTCTATAAAAATGGCCAAAACATGAGTCCATGTAATAACAAAGGTGTACATAAAATTTCACATAAACATTAAGGCAGGAAAAAAAAAGTAACTTACTAAGGTGTTACACAATCTAATCACAAAAGGCACCAATACTAAATAAAAATTAATAAAATTCAGACACAAGGATATTATATAAAGCAAGGTCATTAAAGCTTACGAGCAGCTCTGATACACAGAGAAGCATGCAAACAAAGTGGCATCTGTGACCTCGGGACTAAGATCACCAACAAAGATGTTGTACTGCCCTATATATGCCAAAATAAGAAGTCATCATGAAGTCAATGATTTGCAGAATAGTACAAGCCAGTCCAAAATGCACTACAGCACAAACACTGCAACATAATTGTTCTAAAATTGGACCTGATGTGTCCTCTCTTTGACCACTGGCATATGCCCAATTAACCTTAATAGGTTGGCCAAACCTGCAAATGTATGCAGTGTAACCATGACAAACACTACTAGAAATGATAAAAGTAACAACAAAAGTTAAATTATCCAACTTACAGCTGCCTCCCGTTAAGTGTTACAATTGCAAGTGCAGCTGATCGGCGGTCATAATAATCCACAAAACCAAAGGATGACTGCAATGTCAAAATCAGAATGATAAGCATATACAACAACAACAAAGCCACAAGTTCCAACCATTTGGGGTTGGCATATCATATCATAGTTAACAATACAACAATATTGTGTGTGTGCCGGCTAGAAATTTAACAATATACCATGGATTAAACATCTGCCGGCTAGAAATTAAACTGTATTGTGTGTGTGTGCCTAGTATGATGTTGGTGCCATTTCAGTCAAATTGGGAAATGGTACAACATTTGTAACCAAAAAGGCAAATCTTGGGGAATGCTTTATTCCTGCAAAGGTACTAGGATTGTTAAAGAAAACTCTGGGCCGATCAGATTAATTAAAGTATGGAAACCACTATATGTATGCAAATGGCAGATCAAATTCTGCTATAAGATTAAATGTGCAATATTTTTCAACTTGTAAGCTGCTACAGACATATAATGCAGGCAGGCAGAAGAACATCATTTTGACATCAAACGTTATCAAAATGAGAATTGTAAACACAAAAAACACCCAGAACCAACCAGCATCATGTTCTCCCCCGTAGAAATGGTCATCCAATACAAAAAGAAGGTCTAATTAAAAGACTTTTTCCCTCCTTCTTAGTAAAATATTTTTATTCAAAGCTACACAACTTGGTAGGGACGAAGGAGAGGATAACAAATAATAAGACATTTTATAATATGCACAAGATAATTTAGAAAAAAAGATCAGTCTCCTGATAATTCCTAATATCACCATAGTTAGTACGTATTACCATTAGTAAAATAACCAAAATATTAAGGGCCTTTTGAAACCAATTTAAAAACAATGTATTATGAAGCTGCATATATCTAATGATTCTAATATATTAACACCAATGTTAATACTGAAATCAAAATACAAAGAATCACAGCACTTCCACTAAATAGCAGGAGTAACTGACCTTCTCTTTCCTAATAAGCTTGCATCCCTCAACAAGACCAGTACTTTGGAAAACTTCTTGAAGAAGGGGTTCAGTAACTTGAAGATGAACATTGCCTACGTACCTGCATTTTCATAGAAGAATAATGCAGGAAAAAAATTAAAAATAAATCACCATATGAAGACAATCAAAACAACAATTGCAACGACAGATTTTCAGCATCTTTATCACACGGCCAATTGTAGTGATTCAGGGCTCTGGCAGTCTAAATTCACATAAACGAAACATTTTAAAAAACAACTTGAACAAAACCAGCCTCATGGTTATGAATATACAGTATATAACAGAAGGTTGGATTCAAGATGATAATGAAAATCCGCATAACTACAATAACAAAACAAATTAAAAGAGAAATGGAAACCCCCACTATGCACAAATATATATATATATATATATATATATATATGTATATATATATATATATATATATGTATATATATATATATATATATGTATATATATATATATATATATGTATATATATATATATGTATATATGTATATATATATGTATATATATGTATATATGTATATATATGTATATATGTATATATATATATATACATATGTATATATATACATACATATATACATATGTATATATACATGTATGTATATACACATATATACATATATATACACATATATATACACATATATATATAACTATGCATAGAGGCACCAACGTGTAGGCAAAAAGGGAAAAAATACAGGAAAAGCGAAGAGAAATCCCTAGTGACACTCACACACTGCGACATGTGCTTGGATCAAACCCAGGAGGCAGATTCCCACTTAGAATAGGCTCTATCTGCAAAATAGAAGTGTAAATGAAAAGGAAAATAAAAATAGCCCCCATAAACAAATAAAACTAAAGCAATCCTAAGCCTATTACATGACTATGATATCTCAGAAAATTCCATCGAAAACAAGCTAAGGTAGATCAGAAAGAAGTAAAACCAAGTCCTAACAACAATCTCCAAATGCTACCTCACAATTAAGTTTGCACAATAAGAAGAACCAAATTTGTATAGTAGGGATCTGTACAGAACTCTACTCACTAACCTACAACAAAGCGATTTCGAAATATAAAGTCAGCCAAAGGAAGAAAAAAGTTTAAGATGAGTGGCAAGGCTAACTGAAACTGGTAAAGTGATAGATTCTTGAAGTATCGCTTGAACATCATAATCGAGCTCTTCGCTAATAACTTTCCCAAAAAACCCTACTGAATCTCTAAGAAAAAGGCTTTAAAAACTTGATACAATTTTCTGGAACAAATTCAAGAAGGGACAACCTCCAAAAAGAATCAAGAAAGAAAACCAAGCAACAGCTACTTAACGATGATAAGAAGATTGATTAAAGGTGTATAAGCCCAGAACTAGCCATTGCTAGGTTCAATCAACAACGACGAAAGCCATCGGAGCAATCCCAAGAATAAAAAAAATTAAAATTTCAGACAAGTGTAAAAGAAATAGAGTTAAAGAAAACGACCACGAAATCCCTGACTTTTAAATTGCCGCATAAACTTACTAAGAAGCCGCAGAGGAGGAAACAACAAACAACATAAAAAACTTCAATTTCGTAACCCGACTATAAGAAACCCTAGTTTCGCGATCCAACACCAAAGAACCCTGACTTCCACCATAAAATACACATCACCCACAAGAAACAAACAGAAAATAAAACCTTGATCGAGGAACAGAAACTACGAACTACCACAAAAATGAGATTTTCAAGAGTCCGCGAACGATTCGACAAAGGGTAGTCGCGGGAGGCGAGTGGGAGGAGACCTGAGGAGCAGCCAAGAGGCCAGGGTGCGGGTAGAGGGACTGCTGCTGCTGCTGGAGTAGGAGGGCTTGCTGCATCAAAGCCTGCTGCTGCTGCTTGAGCCTCAGCTGCTGCATCGTTGTTCGCGCTAGGGTTCTCACGCACCACTCCGGCTCAGAGCGATCGAATCGGGAAAAAGGATTAGGGTCTACGAGGGAAACAAAAGAAAGACAATAAGCGGTGAAAACCCTGGAAATCGAGTGGGGAACAGTGAAGAAGAACGAACCGGGGAAGGGACCGAGGGCTCCAGAAGCGGGGAGAGAGTGTGACAGAAATTTGGGGAAGCGATCGGTTGTTCGTGACGTGTGTCGTGATTTAACATGTGGAAATCGAACGGAGCCCAATTACACTTTGGGTTGGGCTTCGAATCAATTGGTCACCGCGCCCACTTATTATATTATATAACGATAATTTAAATATTTTTTATTTAGATTTTAATTTCTAATTATACAACGATAATAAGGTTTAATCGTTCACGTACTCGATCTGATTATTTTATTTATTTATTTATTTTACATATAGATTCCCGGCAGCCTATTGACATGAAATCAAATTAATTACATTGCAATTTTAACAATAACATAAAAGATAGCCTATGATTGTATATTGTGTCATTTCCTCGAAGGATTCATACGTCTGAAATTAATAACCACATGAAAAATGATTGGTTTTTATTTATAAGATAATTTCTACTTGAAATGTATATTTTAGGATGATTTTCTCAGTTTCGGTATAGCGGATGGTATATCAGTTTATCATCCAGTGTCAACAAAAAAAATATTTGTTGATGTTTGAAACTTTGCTCTGATCTATGCTTGCTTCAATCAGATGTTCTACAGGTTAAGGTGCCAGTGAAGCTGATTGAATTTTGCAGCAAAGGTTGATCCGATATGGTTTGATCAATATTTACTCCCATTTGAACATCGAAAAAAGGATCAAGGATTGGAAAGCTGATTGATCCGATACAGTTTGATCAATATTTAGCCTAATCAACAAACTGTTCTTTAAATCAGCTACACATACTAACTGAGAAATAAGAGATCGGCATAAACATTAAATTGAGAGAAACCTTCTACGCTTTCATCTACATGAATCAACAGATGAGTGTAGACAGGAAACGTTGCCTGTTCATCAGAATCATTTCAGTCATCATCATCAGTTAACAAACTTACATGTCAAACAGCACAGGTGGGAACCGAGTGGAATATGGAACTTCCAAGTCTTTGATGAATTACGATAGGAAAGAGCAGTATCACAGACACGAGTTTCAAACTTTATCAAGCACAAATAGATAAGGTAAAGGGAGAGAAAGGGGCTTTATGTCATCGTTCCGAAACGAACCGCGATAAAAGATGCGGATGAGATGATTTCAGCATACCAAAATGGTAATGAATATGACCGAGGAGGATGGGGCGTGCTGTCAATCCAGATCAAGGAACTCCATTCTTTTTCTCATAGAGCCTTTCAGATCTGTGGCATCCCTTTCTGCTCTTTGAGCCTGTTAAAAGTATATAATGATGCAGTCATTAAATAAGACCTCAAACATACTGCTTCCAAAAAATCATATAAAAGGCTACGTGCTTTTCCAATATGTAACACTAGTATAAACTACTAGCCAAATATGTCCTGATTATCTTGACCATACTGGGTGGTCCCTAACTAATCGGCCCAAGAAATGTACTGCAGGAAACAGTCACAAGAAATGCTCTCTTGCGAGCTCCCCGTAGAAGGTACCAGGACTGTGCACGTGAAGTTTATCCAAATTGTCCGATAGAGCAGAAGCTGTAATAAGATATACCCATATCGAGCAAGTTCTGAGTGTGAAAAAACCGAGACAAATAAATGAGCTGTCCCTACAGTTTGCCATGATCACATTGCTTGCAAAAACCCAAAAAATCTACTCCTAATCAAGCAACTGAAGTGAAGAAACTAAAGCACCAGAAGGTATAATGCAATATAGATCACATGATAGGTGAGATAGGGTGTCTCAAATGATTTTATGAAGAAATACCAGAATGAAAGCCGATGTTATGCTAAAACAGCCATAAAGAAGGAAAAAAAAAAACCAATCTGGCCTGATTAGACTCACATCTGAATTCTTAGTTCCCATTATGCAAACAGCAGAAACAATGCTATGGCATGCATAGACAACAAGACATGGGATAAACAAGAACATCAGAGACGATCAAGAATGACAGTCATAATTTTCATTCCTGCCTTCATTTTAATATGAATATTTAAATTACTACTAAGATTATCTAAAGAATAATGATGGACATGGAAAAAAAAACAAATACAGGGGAAAATAAAATGAAATGTTGTACTGGGCTCGACTTAAACAGTAATTTGACCCAACTTAGACTCTATCAGACTCAAACATTATTTAGACCCAGACGCATGCCTGCTTGACTATGAACTGCATCAAGGTGAAGCACATAAAGTTAACAGGAAAAAGATAATACATGTATGCACAATACACACACACATAAATTAATGATATATAATGCAGAAGCTTCTGAAATCGGCACATGTGAAAGTTCAATGATGCTTTCAGAAATATTTGAAAGAATACAAGATCATAAGTTTGTTTTAACTAAGTGATAGCGCTCACCCTTCTAATCTCTGACTCTGAAACACATATCATGTGGGCTGGAAGCTCCTCCCTCTCTGAGTCCTTTAGGAATATGACAAAATGGCATCAGCAGTCCAACAAATAAACAGTCAATTAAGCAACAACGAGACATCAATACCATTTCTCCTATTAAGACAACATTCTCCCCACGAATGACATAGAGACCAAGAGGAATATCACAATACAGATCTCCTACAATTACTCGCTCACAAGCACCTTGAAGAACCACATTTGCTGTAAACAATAACGACTAACAGTAATAAAAATATTGTATCGTGAGAGCAAAAGCAACATGCTTTACAAAGAAAGGATAGATGAAATACCAAACTGGTCAAAAGAACAAAGAATACCCAGAAGCTTTCGCCCATCACGTAATAATACAAGAAGCTTTTCTGTGAAAAAAAGCAAACAGCAGTCAGAAACTTGTTTTAAACAAATAGCCAGAAGCCTGAGGCAGGTTAATCATTGTACTTAAAAATGACTTAGCAATATGGATTATACAAAAAGAAACAGAAGAAAAGACGCTATTGCATGACCTGTCTAATCCGAAAGATGTACGCAAAGAAAAATATTTGAACTGTCCAAGCAACAAATATCGCTCACGAAGCAGCTAGGAGTGGAAAGACTGCTTATTTGTTTAATTACGAGAGAGCATAAAGTAGTTCATAATGACACTGAAGCCTTAAGGAAAGGAAGGTTATTTTTTCCCATGATTGCTTGCAATTGAATACAGGATAGAAATAGTCAACCTTACAGATTATACCAAAAAAATAGTCCATCAATGTTTTTGTGCATGTCCTCCAAAAACATCAGTTAGTGACATAGGAACTTCAAATAACCAAGTATGCCATAGAAATTGTATCGAGATGCACTGTCTAGAAGCAAATGGAGTATCTCATGGATCATGGAAACAAGAGTTGCATTTGGACTACTGTTTAATTATCTGATTCTTTTAGAGCGTAAAACAAGATATGCTGAGAAAGAGAAAAATAATTAACTTAAAAGGGATAATTTGCTCCCATTGTGCTTGCCATCTGCAAAGGTCACATTGATATTGCTAATTATTGCTAACTCAATATATCATCTGAGATTATTGCAAATTCAATATATCATCTGAGATTGCATAACTTTAGCACCAATATCCAGAATCAAATTCACCCTAAATTTAATGCAAAGTGAGAGAAAATTCTTTGCAGATACATTTAATCTAAAAGAACCAGTACTCCATCAACCCTGTTCGTTAGAAAATATAATATATTCATAATACATTGAAACAAGCCCCATTGACCAAAATTTCACTACCAATATTGCCAAAGAGAAAGGAATACAAAATAATGTGCAGCGGTAACATTCCCAGGGCATTTGTTAGATCATATGAACCCATGTCCTTCTTAAAGATAACCACAATCAGATGATCAAAGAAAAATGTCTTACATAGGATATTTCTAACAGATCAAACGAAATAAAATATGAAAGAAAACAATGTAAATACAATAGGAGACAACAAAATTGGAACTTTCACCGTAAGCATCAGTGAACAAATAGAACAGATGTAGAAAAAATTCAGAACGAAAAAGCCAAGATATTGTCACTAATCCATTACCAAAGATCTATTCAACTTGCAAAGGAGAAATTGAAACGATAAGACTGGCTACAGAGGAAGAGAGCAAGAAAAAGAAGAAGGCAATGACAAGCTCACTATCAAGATAGCTTGCAAGGGAGGTGGAGAACAAGATATCTTCTGGTCCCGCCCACGACATTGCGCCCCAAACCTTTAGGCCTGTCAAACGATCACCCAAATGTCCCCTAAAACTTTCACAAATAGCGTCGGCAGCCCAAATTCAGGACCGCCACACCACCCCCAGCCTAACAGTCCGTGTCTTCCCCCGAATCTCCTTGAGAAGAACGCGATCTTTCGGAACCCTAGAGTCGTTCAACCCGAACCCACCGGCAGCCACCAGTTGCGTCCGAGTCGGAGATCCAATTCCCAGTCCCGAAAATCCGAATCCCTAGCCGGAAAAGCGACGCCGTTTTTCCTCCTCAGAGGTAAAGATCGAAAGAACTGAGAAAGAAAAATCAGGAACGGATGGATAATTTCCTCTTTCCGGTGGCCTAATTTCTAGCGAGGATTAGGGTTTTTATCGCCTCCGATCGGTGGATCGGGCCCTGCATCTATTGACTGTATTGCGTGGGTTTCCCGTCGGGAGCGGAAATCGAGTCACCGATGGAATCAGACTAACAGTTGACTCTGTCACCAGTAGTGGAGGACCGCAGCGGATCGTCGGAGGGGCGGGATCAAATGTCACGGATCGAGCAGCGTGCGCGTATTTGAAGCCACGTTTACCTGACACTTTGATTGCAGACAAAGACGATGCGGTTCCGAGTCCACAAATAAGCACTAATTGTGCGCCCCCCTGGACTCCCGAGGACATCGGCAGGCTCTGTGGACCCCAAGAGTCGAGTGCAGTGTACGCGGCTCCAAACGACGCTCCATTTGCTGTGGGAATCCCGTGAAGCTCTATGGCGTCATATATTCGTTAAATGTATTAATCTATTTACAACGTGAATCTAATTTGTACAGGATTTCTTGCTCCCAGTTTTCCTGTGGGAAACCGAATCAATCATCAGATGTATCCCTCTCATACGATAAGTAACCTAAGACAGAAGCGTGACAAGAAGCTCAAGCTTGCTGAGCTTGATTAGACGCAGCGTTCATGATTCAAGCTTAAATTTTGACGCTAAGTTCATAATAAATTCAATTGAACGTGAACCTAATCTGAATTGATTAGACTCGACTCAACTCTGAAATCAGAATTCGCATCAGGACACGCATCAGAAGATTAAACGCCTCCCGTTTGGAGCCTTCGCTATTCTTTTATCACTGTAAAAGGCCAGAGGTCACAATGATTGAAGCTTCTTGGCTTAGCTACCAGTAAGGATACAGGATCATAAAGATAGCCGCATGTACAAAGAACAAAGTAAAAGGAGGAGAAAAGATGAGGCTCTAAGGTGCTTAAGCTTACATTGCAGAGAACTTCTGGTTCTGCTCTGTGCCTCCTTTCCTTGCCGTTTCAGTTTGAGCTCATCTTTCTTGGTCTCGTTCCCCTATCATCCACAGGGAATTAAATGGGATTGCAACCAGAGGAGTCGGCACTGGAGATCAGAGAAAGATTGTGTCGGGATCTTACCGAGACTCTCTAGATAGATTGGTCTCTAGATCTCTAGAACAATAAGTTCTATAACTGGAGGCAAGCAGAATTTTCTTGTCAGTGTTACCTTGGGCATGCTATCAGAATGCACTAACGCATGAATGAAACATCTTACACTCAGAATCGGTCTTAACCCATTTATACTGATCTTTCCTTTTGTCCTCTTCCTGCATCTTCTCAGTGGGTTTATTCGCCAAGTACTTCTTTGCTGGTGCCAGAGCAGAGCTTCGAGGGTAAATCTTCTTGGTCAGAATTGCCCTCAAAACCTGTCAATCCAATATAACGGGAAAAGAAGGTTAGACTTGCACAGGCATTGGAAGATGATTCAAAGGAATTTTCCGTACCTTATCAATTCTCGGCTCAGGAATTGGATCCTTCAAGTTCCGAGGCGGCGCAAAACCACCTCCACATACAAACAACTTCTTGAAAAGAAATGAGAGTGATTCCTTCTTAATCGCGGTGCGGTTGCTCAACAAAGCATCTCTCACTTTAGATAGTATGATCTTGGTACTGGGAGAGAGATCGCCAAGATTCTCCAGTTTCCTGTCAACTTCCAAGCTCGATGGGCGATTAAGGAACCAATTCAGTAGCAGATTAGCCCGATCTGCTTCAGCGATCTCTGGTGCACTGGTGCTAGAATTCGGCTTTCGAGTCAGTAGCTTGACTAGCTCTACCAGGAATCTGTTCACTTCTTCCATTTCCATGGTGAAATCAGGCAGATCTTCTGAAGCTTGCAGGTTTTCCGAGGATTCAGGTCTTTGTGGGTCTTCTTCTTTGATGTCTCTGTTGCCTAATGTCCCGATTGCCAACAACGCCTGCGGCCAGTCCCGGAATTCTTCTTTAGAAATAACAGGGATTGAAGTACCTAAATACAGAGTAAAAGACACCAGTTATAGCAGAGCTCCATGCACAGGCAATCAAAAATATTTCATATAAGAATTATGATACGGAGGCCGTAGTTTTAGTTACTAAGAGTGGACGACGAGGCATAAATGTCAAAACAACATGATATCCTATTGTCCGGATGACACTGAAAGCATCACTTACAAGAAGCAGAACTCAAAGCAGCAGCACATCGCTTATGCTCCTGTCTCCCACTGAACTTGGTTTGCACCCAGCTCAAGATCTGAAGCCAATACAAGCCAAAGGTTTAATCTAAAATTTGACAGCAATATGAAACTAGGAACTGCCATCTGAAGCTTTCAGACTTTCCACCAAGTGCGGGCAATCTTACCCTCATGGTTCCCACCAAAAAAATAAAGCGTGAGCGAGAGATTGTACTACAGATGGAGCGAAGAATCAGGAACAGCTCTCATGATCCTTAGCAAAATGGACGAAGAAGGTATGCATAACGAAATCTTATACAGGTGAAGATATCGGACTGCATTGCTGAAGGTGTCTGCAGCATCCTCGTTCCTTTTGTACCGCTGGGATGCTCTTGAAGCAGGTATTATTTGAGAATAATAAAAAGGAACCATACACGTGACTGCTCGAACCTTCCTTCGGCCAATAGGAGCAGTGGAAAAAGTGCTGCGGAAACACAGCCATATTCTATTGATCAAAGGGCACTAGTTACTGCGATTCAAGTCTCTAGTCGGCTTTTGCAACTGTTCTGTAAGGAATCGGGGCCCTTATTCATCAAATAATCTAAGGAACACTAGCACTACTCAAGAGTTAATGCAGTTAACTACATGGCAGGCGTTATATTTCCTGTAGCACTCACTGATCTCTTTCATGCGGCAATTGCTTCTCTGCACTACTATTCTCTTGGATTCCAGAGTTGGAAGCCCATTTAAATCTCATCTACTGTTAACCTTGTATTGATCTGATTAACACAACTCATGCACACGAATAATAACAGCAGTAAAATAACTAGTAATAGGACATAGCTTTTGCTAGTAGTTAAACAACCAAAACGACATAATAATAGATCTGTCCTCTCAAAGACAACTACTCTCCTGTCTCATGACTCTAGTGCCCTGGGAAAATACCTACGTGCATAATAGCAAGTGGCATTGCGCTATAAAAGGTAGAGACCAAGAACTTAATAATGGAGTGCCGAACAAGCCAAGACGGGCAGCGCAAAAGGGCAGTGTGGAGGAGAAACATCCAAGTGTGCGTGGAGGAGACACCCTACCGGCCAAATTTAATCTACCTTCATGGCTAGATCCCTATACTTCTCCCTCCTACACCATGCGCGTGATTCACAGCTCAGAGACATCATCAACTTGATGAAGACCTGGTGATGCCTACCTGGCAGCATTTGCCGACCTCAAAGATGCCTGAGGAAAGGATACAAAGAAATGGATTTGACAACAAACACTGGCTCGTGGCCGTAACAGGTCTCACCTCAATACAAAAGCAAGCAGTTGGATTCTCCTAGTGCTTGGGCCGCCTGAGAGATGCCATAGTAGAGGTGAATAATGGTTATGAATTTACCATGGTTGGATCCAATTTCTTAGCATGCAAAACTGGATGTATAAAAGGAAAGCCCCAAACTTGTCTTATTAACATTTTCTCCAATGAAACACAATGTGACGTATTGATCAAAATTTGTATCGAAAAGAGTTACAACGTCCGGAACATATTTCTTGGAACCCAGAAAGAAAAGCAAAGATAATCGGAGCAAATATTATGAACAAAAAACCTCAAGTAATAAGCCATAGTGCAGCAAAGTATACTTGTTCCAATATAATCAACTAAACTGAAGACCAAATAAATTCTTATAGAAAATTCTTCTGCACCCATTGGCTAAGATTGGTTCTAGGTAACCGGGCCACACTGACAGTCCCAGTCCACACCAGATATCTTGCACTCCATTAGAAACCTATTAGAACATTGAAATAACTCAAATGACAATGAACAGTTTTACTCACATATAACGTAACTTTCTAATGGTTCTGCTTTGTTCCTGTCACTCTCATGGCCGTTCCTATCCTGATTGTGGATTGCATTGTTTGCTTTCTATTTTTTTATTAATAATAAATACCTTCTGTCTACTCTACTGGTCCAATATATTTAAAAACATGTTATCCAAGACCGAGTTCATATTCATCTACAGGTTCATCACAGGCCAAACTAGAAAGAAATCTAGTCAGTGAGCACACCATCAAGCGTAAAGAGATGGATGCACCTCTTTTCCCCTGTTTTGATGATTCTTTTGTCGACGATGGATACTAATCTTCCTCGCCGCTCCAAAACAAATCCAGATATGGAGGTTAACGTTGAGTGATTGAACAATTGGATCGACCACATCACAGACCAACCGAAATTACAGGTGAAAGTGAGAGACAATTAGATCACAAGCAGGTCCATATCCCAAAAGCTCATTGGGTCAAGTACCTTTAATTTTCTGCACACCAGCTGGTACGAAGCCTCGCATCTCCTCTGGTGCGGTGTAACCAAGGTTCTTATTCTATTGGGTATCACGAGACATGGACCACATGCAGGCCCCCACTCGGCAGTGCAAGTGTCACGGCATAGTGGCGATGGCAGGATCTTGTGTCTGTCGGACACGACACGTGTGTCCAACGCAGTCGTAGAGAAATCATTATTAGCAACGCACTCGATATCTATATCGAGATCTCCAGGGATTTAATTACTACCTCTTCGATCTGTGAGAACAAGTCTTACATTCCCTATGTGTTCTCCACATCCCCTACCCTGCATCGCATCAAGATCAAGCCACCGGTAATTCATACTGTACATCCTAATACCAATGCCAATAATTACAATAAACTATGTCGTTCTCCATCTCTTCACGTTACGCCCGCAATCCTCGAAGCCATAAACTAACAGGCAATGCATTTAGTTTGTCATATGATGGATGGATGCTTGAAATAGCGGTAACAACGGTAAGACTTGTTTTGTCATGGTGACGAGGTTTTGGCCACGATAGATGCAAGCACACTTAAAATAACTCTAAGAAAACAGAGGTGCCGTACCTGCAAAGCCTTTTCGACGAGGTTCCGAATCAATAAGGATGAACGACTGGGAGACGAAGCGTGGAAAGTTATCAATGATGTGATCCACACCTAAGAAGGCAGTCAATCGAAACATTGAGATAAAGATAAACAATACGTATGGAAGTTGCAAACACCAAAGTATTTGAAAGCAGTGTACAATTCATCAGAGGTAACAGAGAGGATCAAAAGCATCATTAATGATATTCCTATATAAGAATTACATGCCAACAAAGTAGATATTGAATTTGCGACGCAGAGTGTAACTCACTAATGATAACAATTCACGGAGTTATGTAAATATTGAAGGAAGTAATTGTACCTATGTCAGAGATTAACAGCTCTGCTATGTGGTCCACTAAGACTACCCACAGTGTTGATTCCTCCAGTATCCCTCGAGATGGATATAGAATGTAGAAGAGAGAACTTCACCGGTAAGGTTGGATGCCAGCTACCGAAGTCGCACGTTTCCATGGTAGTTGGCAGATTTCTAGATTGACTGCAATAGCAACATGTGTGAATTCATTTGGTAGTCAAGCCCGTTACATGGGGTTGCAAATTTGCAGCAAACAGTGTCATAAAATTCACCAGCACTTTTGCAGTACACACTATAGAATGCCAAGGTACTGTCGATTGTTTTCCCTTCATTTGTTAAGTTTAGGCAAAAACCAAGGAACAGGGTGGCAGATAAGCCATATATAGAGCGAAAATGGTAGCATTATGTCGATGTTTATGTAAGTCCTATGAATGGCTAGTGACATCAACAAAGCTGGCACATATACTTTCACTAACAAAAAAAAATTGAATGATTTCTCAACTACCAAAGGTTTTGATACATAAAAGAGAGAAGTGTCTCTCAGAGGCAGAGCTGCTGGAATAATTAAGGGCAACAAGGTTACATGCCAGTTGGGTGATAACTTATGATCTCCTTGGTTAGAAGGTTTAGTTTAAATATCAGGCTCTCTCTTGTACTAACTTCATTAGAAAAAGCTCATCATAATTGTTTGTTTTCTACGTAGGTTCCATTGAAAGCTCATTCTAGGATTCTGGAGAACCTAAAAATACTGCAGCTACGAGCATATGCATGCACATAGGGCACAGGGTTGCAAATGGGAAACTGTATTGGTTTTTGGAATGATCCATCTAATCAATATTTTAATCTAAACATTTTGAATCTGAACTTGATCATTTTCATTTGGATGAACTTGGTCCGGATCAAAAAGTTACTTAAAATGTCTTTTTCATCAATCTAGGCTTATATATTGTATCAGACTAGTACTGATTGTGACCCTACTATTAATAAAATATAATTATCATGGACTAGATCCACAAGAGGGTTGCAATATTTAACAACATTATCTAATATCAAAAACTCATATCTTATGAAATCACTTAAAATCCACACCAAAATGCTAAGATTACATCGAAATATATCAGAACTTGAAAGTAAATAAAAGTAATATTGTCTAGTTCGGAAAAGGTTTGGGTCACATACTAATCATTTTTCATGTGATTTCATTCGCAATCTGCACGTGAACTATAACTCCTTATTTGATCCAAGTACGATTAAATGAATTAGTCTGGATGAAATTATTTGCTCCCAGGTTGGAATTGGAGCAGAATCAGGTCAACCTCTGCACCAAGAACAAACGCATTCTATAGTATTCGATGCAGTTCTTTATACTCGTCATTGGTTATCGAGTCTCCAACTTTTCTTCGTATAGAGAAGGATATTTTTCTGCTATTCCTAAATTACAACCCAAGGCAGGGAGGAATCCCCAAAAGTAGAGACTATCCGGAGTGATGACATTGAGTACATCCATCTAGTGTTAATAAACTAACTAATGGTGTCAAAAAGTTCACTTCTGATGAAGTGTCACAAAAATAGTATCAAGCATGTAGTCCTCTAGTCCTTTTTGAGGAAAGAAGCCCAATGATCATAGAATCAGAAAACTACAAAACCCAGAAGGATGGATTAAAGTTTTCTAAAAAAAGATTTTCAAAAAGCTTTAAGAATCAGAAAACTTTTAACCTTTAAACATTGGAAGAGATGCAAGCCTACCATCTTATTGGACTTTTGTAGGTGACACAAGTAAATCAAAGACAAGAAAAGAAGTTTCAAAACCCATCATAAGCTCACAATAATGAATAATTGGTGATCTTCCTCAGTGAAAACAAGCTTTTCTTATCTCAGATGCCACCAAATTGAGCAGTCAATGCAGTTGAGATCTAGCAGTTCCAGACACGCAGCAGTAGCAACAAAACCTACAATCGATGGAGCCACATAAAAGAAGCAAACTCTTGACATGTAAGCCTGCTTAGACTTAGGGTGCAAATTTGTGACAAATTAGAAGTACATATTCTTATGATTGTCAATATCTAGCACATCTCACTATATTACCTATTTAGATTGGATTTCCTATCCCAAACTTGTTCTTGGATTTAGTTACTGCTACAGAATGCCAATGGAAGTGTTTTCCTAAATAATAAAAACAGAAGTTTTCTAGCATATGCCTTCGTGGATTAATTTCCAGATGTAATGGTTCTTAACATAAATATTGAAATCTCTCCTCGTTTCTACAATGTTCTTACCAGAAAATGCAATTTCAACACTTTCATGCCTCTTTCAGGACTCCTATAGTAGTTTATTGTTCACCTTGATGGACTATGTACTGTGTAGTACTAATATGCCAAGTATCTTCTTTATCAGTCTACGATAAAGAATGTAACAAAGTAACTATGTTCCTTGTCAAATACTTTGATAATTTGGTTAGATGTTATTTTCAAACTATTGAAACTGACATGACATCTTTACTAATTTAGAATAGGTTCAAGAAGTATGAACATCTGCTTGGTTTGTTAAAGATGCATTATGCTTTGCTTGACGCACATGTTCATTATGCAAAATATCGAATCCTTTGAAAAATATATTTCCTTCTCTATGAAAAGATGACTTTCGGCTTTTCATCTAAATGGTGGTTAAAAGGAAACAAGAAGTAATGAGTTGGAAGACATGCTATCATAAGACAAACAGCACTTACAAAATCAATCAGCCAAGTATCAAAATCTTATGTCAACCTGTAAATCACCAATCGGATCAGAACTGTTCTGATTGGTGAAGTGAATTTGATGGCACCACATGTGTATCACGTTGCAGTGCAGCTAGTGCACGCGCGAGAACAATCGTCACTAAAAATCCGAAAAGAACTCCGCAATCAGATTTGTTTTTCGGAATAACCTAACCCATAAACGAAACGGCTCGATCCATCCAGTGATAGCTCCTTTATAAGATTCTAACAAATGAACTAATTGGTCAACCAGATTATATTCATAGGTAAGTTTCTGAGAGAATCGTACTTTTTCATGAAAAACACCTTTGAATCAGAAGAAAAATAGTGGGAAATCATTCAAGCATAACTCCAGATTCAACATAAACATCAATAAGTTGAATAAAAATTACGACGTACTGTGAATTATCTGAAGAAAGAAGCAACGAAACCCTAATTCGCTTACCAGACGCGGAGAATTTGGGGAAGAGGGATTCGAATCCAAAGCTTGTTTCGCCGGTGAACGACGAGCGGGAAAGCATTATATAGACGTTGTGTTGCCTCCTAAATGACTTATCTACCCCTACACCATAAAACCATTGACGATCAAATCCGTCCACTGAAGGATGATCAGGAGCCGTCTATTCAAAATCTGTGCACGGCAAAATGGTCGGCGATGCGGAGAAGAAAAGAATACGTTAACTGCAATCTTACTGCGGCACATGTTATATCTTTTTCGCGAATTCTATGCCACGTAAACCCACTGCTTTTCCACGTGGTCGCTTACGAAGGCCCTCCGAAGGTACTACCCATTCGTCCAAGCAACGGCATCAAACATTTCATGAAAAACGATCTTGACCGTTCGTTCTTCCGGATGCATGCGATCAGAGACGTCAGTCCAGCAGCCGGCTTGACGGCGGGAACAAACTAGTTTTGATCCATGTTTCCGTCCATGTTCTCGTACAAGTCTCTCTGGGTCCATCTGTGGTTTTCCCCTGCTTCGGTTTATGGCGTAGGAGTCGTCGATTTGGAGATCAACCAACTCTTGGTGGCCAAATCTACCGAGAGGTCAGTCCATGGATCCTTGTTTTGCTTATATGAATATTCATGCTAGGTTATGTCTCGCAACGAAGAGTTCACTCAACCTGATTCATGTATAGGTAAATGGGTAAAGATTGCAATTTTGATCCTCAGGCCGAGGAAAAATCTGTTCCTCAGAACAAAATCTGAACAAAGAATTAGTATTTTCGTACAAAAACCCTTTGGTTTGTCGTCTTGGGGGAGATTTAGTGTTAAAAGGAGCTCCAAGTGGTCATTGATTTAGCTTACCTACCGGATGAGTCCCTCTTGTTGAATCAAAACCTAGTCTTGCTTAATCCTATGTAAGAAACTGATGGAATATTTCGTTGTGGTAGTTGTTAATGGCCTATTTCTGAACTACGCATAAATATCTTAGTGCATTACAAGGAATACTTGTAAGTGGCGCAGGAGGAGGGAGTTTACGAATGGCATATGACCGCGTCTCCAACTTTGAAGGAGTGTATAAAAGTCTTCACCTTCCAGCAGTCATTATCGGAGGAACTTTTGTGCTGATTGCATTAGCGCTGTCAACAATACTCATTCTGCAACACCTACGAGCATACACTAATCCTGCAGTGAGTTCTACATCTGTTTTCGACAGTATATAGCTACACTGGTGATGACTGCGGTTAACACCGCTACACTTCTCTTTTACCTAGATAATGTAAATATGTGAAATATAGCATCATCAATTTCTAATATAGATCATAATATCAGTGTTTAGACTAGCAAAATTGCATTTGCATCGACATCATATCCTGAAAAGATTTAAATCTCTTAGAGCATAAAGAAGACATTCCATGTGGGTAATAGAGATGGCTAGGAATGCGTTAAAACAACAACAACGACATCAATAATAATAACAACAAACCGTAATGTCCCAACTATTTGGGGTTGACGGCATATTTTGAAGTTAGGAGTGTTTTAAGCGTTGAACATAAATTGATAGTTTTCCATTTGATGTTTCTAGGAACAGAAGTGGATCATTGGTGTCTTATTCATGGTTCCAGTATATGCCACTGAGTCTGTAAGTATTGCTTCTTATATCTTCCTGGACTCCTACCTTATCTAATCATGTATAAACATGCACATACATCTATTTTCATGATATTGTGTGATGACGTGGACACACCACTGTCTTGAGCTTAGTACTAACTTAAAATTCCAAGTTATAGAACAGAGAATAATCCACTGCTTTCTATTTTTGAATTCCCCTTTCTTGTTGTCTTCTTACCACATACTTGGAAACCAAATAAGGATTATAGACAACCAATGCCAGAAACTCTTCAAAGCACTTGGGCGGTCAGAAGTAAGAGATACCTGCAGTCCAAAGAGAATTGTATTAAATCTCTGTTTCTTACCTTCTTGTGCAAGATAAGTTACTGCAATAAGTTTTCGCTTTTAGTAACTTTGTTGGTTGCTGCTATACATTGGGGGAATGGGCATTAGTCTTGCAAGAATGGGCATCGGTCTCTTTTGTTTGTGTCCTCTTTATCCATGGTATGGATGAAATATGCTGCTGGAGATGGTAAATTATCAAATTGAACAGTATGCCCTAGATCAGCACAAAGATAATGCCACAAGTAGTGAGCTTTAGATAACCTATAAAATGAAAATAACGGTTAGTGATGATCAGTCATAGACTCCTTATGGTATCTGTGATGTAAACATATGTTTGATCTTTCAAATGAGAGGCTCTGCAATTATAACAACACAAAACAAAAACTTTCTTGTGACACATTGTTGCAATTCTTACTTGATAATTATCTTTATATTGAACATGTAGGTCATGACCAATTGGCTTGTCCTTAATCATGTAGGCCATCAAAATCGGGTTAGTCTTACAATTTATAACCCTCGTTTCTGTAATGAACTTAAAAAAATTTTGTAGTGAATATATTTTGGACAATGTAAATCATCGCAAACTGATTTGTCATCAACCTTGATGTTTAAGCCAGTACACTGATTTACTGGCTTATGGTACTTCTTTAATTCTTTTTAAAGTTGAAGATATTATACTTACAAGTGTATTGTCCATTTGCAGGCTTTTGAACTCTTTGTTTCTTCTGTTGTACTTGGCTTTCTTATGTCAATGATCTGCAGTGTTTTTGCTTGTCAGATAATATCACTATGGAACTCGAAATTTTCTATGGTTTGTGACATCTTAAGGAATTGCTATGAATCATTTGCCTTGTATTCTTTCTGGTGCTACTTGGTTGCCTGTCTTGGTAAGATTTTCCATTTATTTTCCTGTCAATTGGATTTTTTACTGTACATTTTTATGCCAAAAAAAGGGTGGTCACTGGTACGAACTAACTGATACTTTGTCCTGAAAAGATATATTTCTTTTGTATGATATCAGTAATCGTGATAATCATTATCTGATACACACATGATATTCATTAATTATTGTAAATTTATATGAGTGAATAGTGGACTATCCCCGAGGCCAAGTAATTATAATAGGTCTGCATGATTGTTGTTTCATTCTAGACCAATCTATAGTTGTACATCTTGAGATACCATTTTAATTGCAGGTAGGCACAACACACTAGTTAAAAACTAGGAGATGTCAATTTGAAATTGCTCATTAACCATGGTGTATCTATTTTAGGAGGTGAAGATAGGGTTGTGGAACTACTTGAGAATGCAGCTAGAGAAGATATCAGTGAGCAATTGCTCATGGAAGAAGATGATGAAGCTCAACATCAGCATTCACTAAATGATTTTGTATTCCACCCAAATGTGCTCGGCAAAGATTTATACACAATTATAAAATTTGGTATTGTACAATATGTAAGTGCATATGCTTGCATGTTCTCTATGCTTATCATGAAACAGCTGCTAAATTCAAAAGTATCCGCAGATGATACTGAAAACATTATGTGCCTTCTTGGCATTGTTACTGGAACTTTTTGGAGTTTATCGAGAAGGGGAATTCAAGTGGTACTATGGGTATGGCTTATATAGAGGAACCTCATTTGGATATTTTCTGTACCCTAACCTCACAACTTCTTGACAACTTGGCTGTTTTTTTTTGGGTTACTTGATAATTTTCTTTTTGATAGCAAACAATTGCTTACAGGTACCCATATGTTACGATCATCATAAATTTCAGTCAAATGTGGGCTTTGTATTGCCTCGTGCAGTTCTACAATGTCACTCATAGCAGGTTACAAGCTATCAAGCCATTATCAAAGTTCATAAGCTTTAAAGCCATTGTCTTTGCAACTTGGTGGCAGGGTGTTGGTATTGCATTAGTCTGTTATGTTGGTATTCTACCAAAATGGGGGAAAATTCAAAATGGTATTCAAGATTTTATTATCTGCATTGAAGTGAGTCCTGAACTTAGAACATAGTGTTCTCACATTCTCAAATGATATAATATCCTTTTTATGTATCTGGTATTTTGATGTTTTCTTGTGCATTAACTTTAAAGAAGGTTGTGGATCCTTTTTACAGATGGCTATTGCAGCAATTGCCCATGTATATGTTTTCTCGGCAGAACATTATAAATATCTGCCAGTTTCTGGTTGTGGGAAAATAACATCTGTAGAATCTAAAACCAAATCTAAATTAGTTGAAAATGCCAAGAGCGGGCCAGCCACTGTGGAGCAGAAGGAAACACATGTTGAAGCTCCTGGAACAAGAATCACGGAGAGTGTTCAAGATGTTGTTCTAGGAGGTGGCGAACATGTGAGTCCTCTCATCTTATAATACAGTAAATTGAGATGGCATAAAGTAGATACATTTACCTGTAGTTAACTTTAGCATTAGTACATGAAATCTATGACAATTGCTTTGTAAAATTTATGTCTCTCTTGGTTCTTTAACCTTTTGCTTGTGGTAAAGAATGTGGTAAAGGATGTGGCATTAACCATATCTCAAGCAATTGAACCCTTTGTAAAATTTTTGTGCAGGTGGTAAAGGATGTGGCATTAACCATATCTCAAGCAATTGAACCCGTCGAGAAAAGTGTCACCAAGTTCCAGGACACCATTCGTCACATCTCTGTTGGCTCTGATAAAGGAAAAAAACCTGAAGTTGAAGTAGACGAATGTGTTACAGAGAACTTTGTGGATCTGAAATTGGAATTCAGCTCCGAAATGAAAGTTGAGTCTGAAAATACAGAGAATCTTGGTCACCACAAATCTGTAGTCAATTCTGAAGTGAAGTATGAAGCTGAAAGTTGCCCAAGATGACAGTGCTTTGTGCCTCAAGATGTCAAATGCACAATATCTTTGTTGTCAAAGTTACAGTTGGTTTAGACTTTTGTATACACTAGCTTCATATTGAAAGTTTGTAATGGTTGTCCATAGTTTCTTGTTCCATAGTTGCTTCTATCTCTGAGAAAAGGGTCTGTCCTGTGGAGTTATTAGTGATCAGGTGTATGTTTTAGCAATGGCAGCATTTGATAGAAGATTTATTTTGCTTTGTAACATCTTATCATGTAAAAATATCTGGCAATGGTATTCAATAGTGGCCAAGGAACTCATTATTCCTGCACAGATCAGTGATTCTTGAGATTGTTACGATTTAGAGAACTTGTGAGCCATAACAGGCATGTCATGTTTTTATGTCTTTAATTCATATTAGCTAGCTGCATTGGGAATAAGTCACTGGAGTTCTTTGGATGTTACCAAAAGTATATGTGAATGATTTTTATACATAAATATAAAGGTTGGGATATATGTATAAAAGAAATGGACGATAGAAAGGATGAGATCAAAATGGGTTTGCATTGAACTATTTATTTAGGAAGGAAAAGAAAATTATCCATGAAACTTCTGTTAAATAGAGACACTTTTATTTTGATTATTAACCCTTATCTACCCCATTTAAATCTAGTTGGGATAAAATCTTTTTTTCTATATTTAAAGCTGGTATGAGAAAAAGTTTGAATAAAACATCTTAATTGATAATTTGACAATGTCAGTTAAATCTGAAGAAAAATTTTTCAAATAGTTTCTCATAATCATAAAAGATAAATCAAGACACGTTTCTTTCTTTTATCATCACCTAACTCAATTGAGTATCGAAAAGATCACGTTAAAAAATTATATAATATTAGTCTTAATATATGTTAGACACTACATTCGATACTCTCAAACAAGATCAAAAGCTCTTAGCGCAAGTTAATTCTAAATTTGATCAAAGGATAATAAAATAAAATCCTTCTTTGTTAATTAAGCTCATAATGATATGTTAATTTTATTTTTTTAAAAAAATATTTTATATATTCAACTATTAGATTTAACAAATGTACTTAATGCTTTCAGCATGACTCAGATTTTGATCTTTTACCATTATATTTGGTGCATTTGTGAAATTATTCAATTTTTCTCAAGTTGAGACTGATTGGAAAATTTTGAGATCAATGAAATATAAACTTAATATGTTAGTCTTGAGATCAATGAAAATGTTGATTAAACGGGGTCAACTCCCAATCGATTGGTCAAAGGACCTAAACATGAGAAATCGAGTTCAAGTTTGATAAAAAAACATAATACAGGGATTAAATTGTAAAAATAAGATTTCCATAATAAAATAAATGAATGCTCGGGGGACGTAATAGCAAGAAACCACTTCTTGCTTGCGGCGCAAGCATTTATCTAGGCTTCTTCCCCTCATCGGCGCTCGGCATCTCTCGGCACGCCAGTGTAATCCTAATCTTGCCACGAAGGCTCGGAGCAAACCCTAGCATCCGACCGAAGAGAGAGTTGGTACAGCGCCATGAGTCGCGGAACCGGAGCCGGCTACGATCGTCACATCACGATCTTCTCCCCCGAGGGCCGTCTCTACCAAGTCGGTAAGCCCTAGGGTTCTTGATTCCCACCATAAGGGCGTGATCTTGAGTTCCTGGTTTCTGGAGGTCGGATTCTTGTCCTGGCGTTGCAGCGGACGAGCAAACGGGTTCTAGGGTTTTGATCGTTGTTCTTGAACCATGTTTTTTCTTGATTGGGGCAGAATATGCGTTCAAGGCCGTGAAGGCGTCCGGGATCACGTCGATTGGGGTCAGAGGGAAGGATTCCGTATGTGTTGTCACTCAGAAGAAGGTTCCCGTGAGTGTCTGGTTACCTCGATCTTTAACACCGTCGTGGATGCGATCTTCTCTTTGTATTACGGTATTAATCTTTGTTCTTGTTGTGGGAAAACTAATGCAGGACAAGCTTTTGGATCAGACCAGTGTCACGCATCTCTTTCCCATCACGAAGTACCTCGGACTGTTAGCGACTGGGATAACAGGTTTTCTATATATCTTGCTTCTTTTTGTAGGCATTTATGTTGCTCGAGTCTATGTGCGGATGCGTTTGGTTGTCTGAGGATTCTGAAGCACTTATATAGCTCCAAATCTAGGAGATTATCACCTCATGCGAAATCTTTGTTTTGTAACACATTTCAAATCGGTGATGAACATAGACACTTCCTGTTTGCCACCATCTTCTGATGGTTGATTGGGCATGAACTATTACATTCATGTGGGAGAAGTTTGAAGAAGAAAAGGGACTGAAAAAATTTTAATTCTATAGTATAGTTTGCTGAAAATGATGAGAGTTCATATGGAGATAGATTTCATGTCGAGCTTGAAGTGTCTGTTAGACGGGCCAGGTCAGTAGCTGGAACCGAACTTGTTCTGTGTAACTGGACATTTTTTTTCCAGGGTGCTTCATAATAGTTCATATCTGATGCTTTTTTCTAGATGTGAGAATAAAAGATGTTTCTAAGAGTCATTAGTTCCATGGTCAGTGTGAATAAACCAATAAGTCAAATGAGTAACTTAGGTCAGATTGATCATTAACAGTTTTTGTATTGAAACTGAGAACTTGATATGTTTTCTGAAACAAAAGCTACCATAATATATTACTTTGAATTATATTTTTTGGTTAAACTAACTCACAAGGACCATATTTTAGTTCAAACAAATGCCTTTCTTTCCTTAGAAAAAAAGATTGGAAAATTATCTGTTGATTTCTTATATTAGAAGATTTGATTTATATGGTACTCCTATTATTTTGGATTGAGATGATAAGTTTACCTACAATTTGCTGGTTAATATTTGTATCATTCAATATGATAAGTTTTAATTATGTCATTGTTGTTGTAGCTGATGCAAGATCTTTAGTCCAACAAGCAAGAAATGAGGCAGCCGAATTTCGTTTTAAATGGGGATATGAGATGCCTGTAGATGTATTAGCCAAATGGTATGGTCATTCAATTCTTGCTTATATTTTTTAAAAAGAATGAAATCAATCTCTATAACATTGTGCGAAGTCAATTTATGAACATTCTAGTTATATCTACCAAAATTTTCCAATTAAATTGTGTTTTTCCTAAGATATTGACGAGACTCTCCAATTACATATACTTTAGAACAGTGACATCCACATTGTAATACTTGCAGTTATCATTCCATAATTGTTATTACTTGCCCCAGTGGGCTTTATCTATTACAAACGACGATGTCCATTTTTCCTTGGGGATTATTATAGTTCCTAATATTTGTAGCAAGACATCTGATAAATTGATTCACATCTATCATGGTGAAAGTATTTTGCTTCATGCTTGCATGATATTTACGTAAAATGGGATTGTCCTCTATGTTGCGGGTGGAAACAACAGGCAAAATCATTGTAGGCAGTTATTATCGTTGGTAATTAATGTGTCATGGAGATTTCTTAGATTCAGGAATCTGACATTCAATTGTAGAATCATGGATCTGCTAGCTAGGCTTCTGACTCCTAAAAGAAGTCCACGAGTTAGTTTTTATGGCGTGAAGCTTTTGATGATGGTTGGGCTTTTGTGTTGGATGTTCCGTATCTATGTAAAGATTTAGTCCATTGCTCATCCATAGTTGGTTCATCTGGGGGTAAAGTTAGAATTTGTATAACTACATGTAGCCATTTGTGCACACTGTAATTGGTGAACAAGCAGTTCCTACTAAATCAAGTGTTCAATGTAATTAAAATATCTAACTTTGGATTAGAATCATTTGCTAGCAGTTCGTTTAGGTTTGATAAATTGCTTTCGATTGGGATCATTGCAAGTATGGTAGAACTTCAAAATTGAAAATGGTTGTCCAGATCAGAAGATTAATGTTCTGCAAAAACAGAACCTTAGTTCTTTTCAATATGCTATATCATTTGTGGTAAACTCATAATATCTGACTTTTGTTACTTATCAAAAGAGGAAAAGAAAAGCTTAGCTTAGAATATTCCGCTTACAATTTAACCTTCCTACCTGTTCCAACCCTCTCTCTCTAGGCTTCCTAAGTCAACAAGGATGTTAAAGGTTTACTTCTTTGATGTAAGACCTTAATGCATATGGAGAAACATCATCTTAACTTACTGTCCTATTAGTCCTTAAGGCTGGCTTGAATCAAGGTTTGTCGTACCGTGGCATTCCGCTTGGTACGTATCGGTTTGAGAAGGGACTGGTATGGATGATACATCGGTATGCTCCTATGTACTATGTGTTGATATGCTCGGTATATATCGTACCAACAATTGGTCGGCACATAGGTACGGACCGGTAAAACGAACCATGGCTTGAATATCCCTCTTCTGTCAAATGATAGCATGCCAAGTTCGGCATAAATTTCATGGCACTCCAGGTCAAGGATCAGTTTCATTACTTTCTTAAAATAATTTGATTATTACTTGAATCTATAAATTGATAATCAAATTGGAATTGTAGCTTGTTGGTTAATAGCTTTTATTGACTACCTGTCATTTTCTTGTTATTCTGAAGTTTATATCTATCCTCTGGTTTTTCTTTTCAACAGTCTGTGATTTGTCTGTCACCAATATTTTAGTCAATTATTTTTTTATTATATTTCGGGTTTTTTTCTTCCTCTGCTCTGGAATGCTTTCGTTATTTCTCTTGATGAATTTTTTATATTTGTAGTCTTATGACCTATATTCTTCTTGTACGTACATACAGGATAGCAGATAAATCACAGATTTACACCCAACATGCCTATATGAGACCTCTTGGAATAGGTTAGTTTCTGAAAATACCTGAGATCACCAACTCTTGGCTTCTATACATCCCCTTTTCTTTTGTTCTCATACCACTACAAATTTTATTGTGAAGTTGCTATGATCTTGGGTATTGACGAAGAGAAAGGACCTCAGCTCTTTAAATGTGACCCAGCTGGGCATTTCTTTGGGCACAAGGTATGTGATACATCGTAGTGCATCTTTTTCTTGTTTTTTATTTCAGCAGTCTTTGGATATTTACTAAAGATGGATATGAATGCTTACCGAGTCTGGAACTAATTTGAAGATGAAATATGATTAGTGCCAGTTCGTGCATTTATTTTAAAATGTTTTACAGTTATGCCTCTTTATTTTATTCGTGTCTATTTATAGACTTAGCATAACCATGACAGATTTTTTTATGACCATTTTTCTTAAAAAAAGGTCTCGTTGTTATTGTGTCTTTATGCTGATTGTGTCAATTTTGTTAATTTCTATGGTAACAAACTCAAACAATTATTTTCATGAATTCCTGTTATTTCCTATCTTAGGAAAAAATGCAAGCACGAGATGGTGTAGGTGTGTCCTTTTTTCTTTTCGTTCAGAGAATTTTCATTTATTTTCTGGAAATCGTGTTAGATATGGCAATGAAATATTTACTGAAACATCTATAATCATATAGCTCAATTGTTGTGTAGTGAGTTTTGAATCTTGTGTAAAATAAGGTGGCTGATACAAAATCTGGTGGGAGTCTGAGGCTTTTGCTGATTCTTGACCCTCAAATAATATTTTTTTTCTACTAGATCTAATAAACTCTTATTATAGAGGTTACAAAATCCATTAAGGAACTGATCTTTTTTAATTCCCTTTATTCGAGATGCAAGCCAACATTGTCTTTATATGTGGCTGTTGACAACTGATCCTACATTGTAGCATTAGCTTATTTCTTTTTACAACATTTTTATTGATATGACTCATGTCAATGCATTTTTCCTTACTCTGTTCAATTGACATATTAAGTTGTGAATTGGTTCTATAGATCCTTCTGTTTTGTATAAGCTTGGTATCTGTTGACTGCAACTATATTTAACCTAATTTCATGACTGGCAAGGTGACTAAGTGCAGAAGATAAGCAGTCCTTGTAAAAAAGAAGGCTACTTGTGTGATTGGAATTTTGCCTTCAAGTGTGTAGTTACAATCATGGTAGTAATTGAAATACTACTGTTTCCAGGCCACAAGTGCAGGTCTGAAAGAGCAAGAAGCAATCAACTTTTTGGAAAAGAAAATGAAGAATGATCCTGCATTCTCATACGAGGAAACTGTGCAGGTAAAAATCTGAGGTTTCAGTCAGTATGCAGTAAACATCAGTTGCCTATCTCAGAATTGTCCATCGGTTGTCAAAAAATTGTTCTCATGAACTTCATGGCTTCCAATTTCAACTTCTTTGTCGTGTTTGCGTAGATAAGATGTACTTTGACTAGGTGATTTTTGTTTAGAATGTCTGTTATTTTGCGTAGATAAGATGTACGTTGACTAGGTGATTTTTGTTTAGAATGTCTGTTATTTTGCATAGATAAGATGTACTTTTGACTAGGTGATTAATGAACTTAGGCTAGTGTTTGTCGTGTATGAATTGATGATAGTAGGTTACATGATTTGCCTGACTTGTTGACTTTATTCTTGCAGATCGCAATATCTGCTCTGCAATCAGTTCTTCAGGAGGATTTTAAAGCTACGGAGATAGAGGTAAAATCTCTCGACTTCAATGTTTTTGAATGGTTGGACAAAATTAGCCTCAATCGAAAGTTGATAGCCATTATTAACATAAATGTACTTGTACGATATGGTTAACGTTTGGGTCATTCACCAGGTGGGAGTTGTGAGGAAAGAAGATACAGTTTTCAGAGTGTTGTCGACAGAGGAGATTGATGAACACCTGACAGCTATCAGTGAACGGGATTGATGGCAAAATCGTATTACCGCTGCTTTGATTCAGTTTCGATTGTGGGAGTCGTCTTTAACTTTGGACAATACTTTGGTTTCCGTAAAACCAAAAATGTAAAACTGTGGTGCTGCAACGCCTTTCAAGCGGATACGATTTTGTTTTTTCTCCACTCCAGAATTAAGTGTTGACGAATGTCTAATGAGTAAACTAATAGACTTCCAGAACACGAGGCGGACAAGCACACCAAATCAAAAAGTGTCCACAAAAGATTCTCAGAATAATTAACTAATCCATGAGTTCAGACTCTGGCAAAAGAAGGTACGCGGAATTCCGCCCGCAGATAAACCTACAAAACGTCCATCATTGATAATGTTACACTACCGTTGTACCCAGACTCTCTCTATACACGGTACAAGAATCAGAGTGTGGTCTACTTTCTCTTCTTTCCATATATGTATATTTTTTTTTGCCTTAATTTTCTTCTCTCCGATCTACAAGGTGTCAGTCAATATATGACGACACGGAACAGACCCGGTTGGTGGTGGGTGTAGTCAAGGCCTTCGTCGAGCAGGTACTGCTCGACTGCCGCAGGGAGCCTGGCGGGAGTTCGAGTGCCCTTGGTATGGTGGCCAGTCCCAACACACACCATCACCTGCAGCCTCTGCCCGGTGGCCCTTGCTGTGCTTCTCAGAAGTCTCAGCTCATGATCTAGAACATGTTTAGCTTCAGTCACATGAAGACCATGGAGATCAATCAGATGATCTTGCCCCCGGCTGTAGCCCTGCATCTCACGAGACTGTGGGTTCCTGGAAAATTACATGGCAAAAACACAAAAAAAAAAACTATTACCAGTGGTGCTTTTATTTACAAAGGTTACAGCGAGTTCAAGAGTGGTGGTTGTTGTTTGGGTTGCAGGAGTGGTGATAGTAACAAGAGGAACTATTCAAAGACATCATCTATTTAGCCCAGGCACAGACAACATTTCAAGTCAGTCAAGGGGCAATACAACTACTAACACTTTTAACAATTGAAGAAAAACTATGCATGAATTATAATTTGTGTGTGTTGTTGTTGTTAGAAACTAGGATGCACAAGTGATAAGCGTCCAACCTTTTTCGGTAAATTGTTTCTTTAGCTTTTTCATGAGCTGCTTTCATCTGAATGCTGTACAACTGACCCTTCATACTCAGTTCCTTGGCTAGAGCCTTGTTTCCAATCAAATAGGCGAGTCTTGCCTGGTAATAATAATCCATAAAGAGGACTTATTAGTTCAAATAACACAGCTAAAATTCCCATCTAAATACATGTAATTCATAATTCCTTCACATAAAACTAAATGTTATTTCATCATAGCAAGAGCCAAACAGGAAACATTCAGAACCATAAAAACAAATCTAATCTTCCCACTCAAGCCAGTAATCCTGAGAAAGTACACAACATGCTTCAACACTATGACATCCTTATCCTCGATGTGAGCATGTTCCAACCGTCTAGGTTCAGTGCACATACTATTTGCTTTGATTTTAGTGTGTCTGTGTCCTTCCTCAATATGTTCATCTTACCTTCAAAATGACCATGTTTCGAACACAATCGTTACACTTAAATAATCCAACATATAAAAAATGTGACTCTCATCTATTATTTGCAAGTTCATTTTAAATCCACTGGTATGATGTTTCAATTGTTTTCACCTTATTTTACCATATTGTTAACTCGACTTTGATGTGTGTTAACTGATTCCAGGAATATTACAGGTGCCAAGTTTTCTAAACTCCAAAGATCCTCTTTCACTTGGTTTCTCCTATTTTTCAGAAACACAATACAATACCATCTGAAGTTTACTTTAAGAAACATCACTTGAAATTTAGAAAAAGAAATTAATACTACCATATTCCATCTGGCACTAGTTTTCCATTTTAAGATTCAAAAAAATGAAAAAAAAATCATAACAAGACCATAAGAAAAAGTAATTTGCAACAAAGAGAACTTAATATAATGGTCCTTCTGAAAACATTAAACACAATCACGATTGCTACCCCGGAGTGGCTGCATGCCCCAAACCAACAAAGGGACATCCAGGTACCTCTAGCATGTAACCTCGATTTTCTGATGTCCTTCGGCCACCACAGCCAACTTTTCTGTCTACTAAAGCTGGAACATGCATTGTATTTTATTATCAGGTACAAAGCATATAAGAATATCAAACTCTATGCAAGTCGACGATCAGCCAATAACAACAACCTTATAAATCATTTGTGAACAATGTCTTGAACCTCATGCACTAAAAGCACAATTAAAAGGAGCCATCTACCTGTTCAAAGCATGTGTTTCGAAGGCGTGCAAAATCACGAGCTTCTTCCCTTGACTCTGAATAAATATTAGCTGTAATCTCAAACGAACAAAAAAAAAAAACCTTACCTTAAATCCAGTGGAGATTCATGAAAAATGGTGATCAATCGTAAAGAAGCTATCCTAAAAATATTACCCACTGCTTCCCCAGTCTCAAGCCAAACAGGAGATGACCGAGATACACGTGATCCATGCCACCTATCTCCAAAAACCATCTTATTATTACCATTGTATGAGTTGGATAGCAGCTGGGAATTTTTACTTGAACCAGCAGCACCATCAGCCGAACCGTTTCTCTCATAGCTCCAGTGACCAGAATTCTGTGAGGCTAGCTTCCTAACAGTTGAAGCAAAATCAATATCGCCTCTTGATATACCAGAAGGATATCTATACATATTAGAACCATTATGAGCTTCTTCTCTGGAATACTTTGACAATCCATTCAGGGTGTCTGCTACCGGAAGAGCAGGAAAATCCAATGGGCTAAAGTTTGGAGTGGCCAAGGACTGTGAATTAAGCTTCTGACCAAAACCAGCATCAACCTGAAGCTACAACACAAAAATGTCACCGTCAAGCCCCCAAACAACCTACCGAAGTAGACCAGAAGATATAACTACACAACTTCGAGGCACTATGCAACTAGAAAACATTGCATCGCCCATGATTTATTTTCCTTTCAGGTAAAACTGTCAACAAAAATTTTGTACGGTTTGGTACAGCCTTTACAAGTGACGCAAAGCAAAAAAAATTAAGAACTATTATGATATTATCTACTGTACAACTCCTTATGCGAGGTAAAAAAAATCAACATTAGCTCAGAATATAGAAGCAGTTCAAATGAATCACCTAGAAAGATATTTGCAAACGGTCACCTTGTCATCATTTTGTAATAAGCATCGCATGTAGTAATACTACAAATAATAGAGGTACAAATAAAGGGTGTACCCAGTAGACGAGGCTCCCGTCAATGCGGGATCTCGGGAGGGCCAATGTACGTAACTTTACCTTTAAATATTTAAAGAGACTGTTTCCGTGACAGAAGAAAAGATGAACAAACTTCAACATCACTTTGATGTTAAAAAGGTGCATAGAATGACTTTCCTCACAGTCAAGCTATCTCTACTATGCCTTCCTAGCAAAATACAATGTCAAACAATAAACCGAGACAACCATATTTATCAATGCAACACTCGATGCTTTTGCTTCTAACAGCAACAGGGAAACACTCAAAGAGGTAGCACCTATGTCAAATCCAGAAATCTTCCAGAAGACTCTAACTGGCTATTTGGATTTGTTAGCTTTAGGAAGACATTAAAGAACATTCTTCTATGCATCGAATAATACAGCACACCATGGACCATCATGGTTCCAAATAGACCTAAGAGCTAAGACATCAACAATTTATCTAAAAATAATGTGTAAATGGAAGCAAGATACCTCAAGCTGAGTCAGAATCTCAATGGTTAAGTCCAAATCACATCCATTCCCATAATAAACATCTGCGAGGCTCTGAGCAGCAAACCCAGGAAATTGTGATGACAAGAATTCTATTGGATCTGTGATTGAGTTCTCAAGAAACACATTGTCATCTATCAAATTATCCACTGGACCAGCATTATAATCTCTATCCCACTGATGCCCCTCCCCTTGCTGTTCACCATTTATCATAGGCTTACCCCATATATCAGCAGCCGAAGTCATGGATGCAACCAGTGATTGTTCTCTGGAATAGATGGATCCAGGAGATCTCATCTTTCCACTCAAGTTGATATTGTCAGTTGAAAGAGAAGATAGATCTTGCCGCATATCTAATATCTGGTCAGTCATTGACGTTGAAAATTTTGATTGCTCAACACCATCGTGAATTGACAAACCTGCAAGTGTAAGATGTCCAGGTTCATGCAGCTCTTCTTGTCCTACAATTTCAAAGTCAGGAGTGATGTCGTCTGGAAGTTGATGTTGCCAGTACTTGTGTACCTCATCATCCGAATTATTTGAGATATCAGACTCTGATCGATCTAAGACTACTTTTTCAGAAGATCCTGGAAGATCAAGCTTGGCTGCACCTGAGCTTTTAGCGGTCCCATAGGCGTATTTAAGAGCTGAAGGAACAAATTCTGCTGCATTGGGGTTTAATGAGTTAGCCATGTTCAATGAACCCAACTTCAAATCCTTACTGCCAGAAAGACCTTTGTTGGATGAATTCATCTTTATTGAAGTACTAATCTCTTGGTTAAGCAGAGTACTTCGTATGAAAAGAAAGTTTCAGGAAGAATTTATCCCAACCCTGCAGATAACACCATAATAAATAAGATTCAGGGATCCACAAATAAACATATCAACGACATCAAAACTAAAATGACAGTTCAGTAAACATAATTCCAAAAGGAGTAACAGAAAACTGCATTGCTTGCTATATTACCAACTACAAAAAGTAGAGTCGACTATACAAGAGACACGCAACTGCAGGAAAAATATTTCAACTTCAACTTTTTAGCAATTTGGTCCTGACTTATTTGACTATTTAGCAAAAGTTTGTTTCAATATGAAATGTTAATTAAATGGAAATAGTTACACTGATGCAACAGAATTCTGTTAATCGGAAAAGGCACCAGATAAGTTCACTGCTTCTGTTAAAGGTACGTATATTTTCCACCAACTTTTAGCCTAAGGTGGCCCAAATCTAATTCTAAAATGATAACCAACACTATTAAATATTAGTTATACCAGGAAAAGTATGAGTGTGCAACGAACTCGTAGCCTAAGGTGGCCCAAAACTAATCCTAAAGAACATCACCTTTCAGTCTTTTTGGCAGTATCTTTCGTTCTGAAGCCTCAATGCCCATTTTCTCTTCTTCATCTACCTTCAAAGATTTATTCAATGATTGTGGGGATATAGTTTTTTGTTTTTTTCCCCCTCCTTCTTAGGCCTCTTCAACTTGCCCTAAGGCAACTGCTACATGAAACAAGAGAAAACAAGGCTCTTCATTTGTATGTTGTGCAAGTTTCATGGGATGGACTATGTTTGTGATTGACCAGAAACAACCCAGATTGACTGAATCATATGGCCAATTTTTTTCCTTCTGAAATGAACAAAAATCCATTCAGGAATAAAGTAGGTCATCCAACATTTTAAATAAGCCAGGATTTTCTAGATTTATCAAAACAAATAGAAGATAAGCCAAATCAACTTAAGCCAGTTGAAACCAGTTGAAACTTGACTACATCCTTTATCGTTACTAGTGGAAGGGTGCAACCAAATCAAGAGAAACCAATGGGGTGAATGTCTGGAGTCGGTTGCAATTAGCTGGAAATAAGTCAAGATCAAGCCAAGACTGACGATTTTGGCCTAGCCTGATGGTTCTTTGAAGAATATGATGGTTTTGGGCCCCAATTTATCCGACTCAGATTGGCCAATCAAAATCAGTATAGGGATCAGGAGAACCTGCAGGAGATGGTGTTGTTCCCTTGGTAATTTTGATTACAAAACCAACATTCCTGCTTTGGACCTTGTACCTATGTCCTTACAAGTTTCAATGTATTTTGTGGTTTTCTTTATGGTCAGTGAGACCAATAGGAGTTCAACTTCTACAATCTAGGGGCCTCTTCGTTTTTTCTCTCAACAGCTATTTCAGCTGTGATGGCAAATATGAGTGCAAAGCTGGACTTATTCCATTACACAACAATGTCTCTTTTGTGCATGCAAGCAATAAATGAATAAGAAATTCTTTTTCCGATCCCTAATAACAAAATTCTAGATGCCTAAAATTCATAACCAACTTCAATTCCAACTATAGGAACATATAATTCTTTACCACTTTAAACAATTATGAATCTCTGAACCAATTATTTGAAGCTTTGGTCCTTTTCTCAAATATGCCTCGATTCATTTTTTTTATATAATTAGAAGGGACCACTGATCATCATTGCTTGTGAGAAGGGACTTAATATGGAGCCCAGTAATAAGGACAAGGGTGGTGAACAGTTGAGTTGATTTAGATATGGCATCAGGTGGATTCCACCGTTCAGGTATCAACAACCTCTCCACTTCACTACTATAGTTCCATCATTTCCTCAAGTAAACTTGATCCTTGTTACTACACCGGGTTTGTGCTTGTAATCATCAACTGTTTAAGCGAGATCATAACTGGCAATTAAGTACAATCTGAAAGTATATGATGTTAGAATATGGAGATCTAGACAAATATATAGACAGTGGCATATAATATCCAAGATTTCCAGAGAGACTGCAATTAATCTACTCTAAAACTAAAGAAATATTCGAGAACGCAATTAATCTACTCCAGAACTAAAGAAATCTTCGTTGTGTAACTGCCTATGATTTCTAAGATCAACATCTTTTTTTTATTTTCTGATGTTCACATTGATCCATACAAAATAACTTCTATACTTGTGGCAAAGAAAATCACAACACATATTCCCTTCAGATCTAAGCATACAAACAGAAATTAGCATCAGGAAGCCAAGAAACACATGCCCAAGCATACGCAAAGCTGGAAAAAAGAGACCGCCTCATCAAGAATCTCCCAAAATCAATCAAAAACCACAAACCCTGGAGCTTTAACTTTTTTTTTCCTCAAAGGAACGATGATCTTCCATGAGACCCACCCCATAAAACACATCAGAAAAGTAAAGATCCGAAGATTCCGTCTCTTTTGATAAACCCACGCTAGAAATTCCATACTGCGTCCATAAAAGTTCAAGACCAAGAAAAGACTAAAGACGGGATTCCCACCTTTCCTTAGATCGAAAAGGGTATATATGGCTGGAAACCGGTCCATAAGAGTCAAGAGATCGGAGATGCGAGAGTAACAACAGATGCGATCCTCCTCCTCTCGATTTCTTTCTCGAGCTCTGGATTAAAAGGCGAACTCAAACCTCCTCCACCGATTCGCCGCCTCGGGCTACCTCCGCTTCGGACCCCTCCGTCTACGCTTAGTCCCAGGTCGATCCCACGCCGATTTCGTCCACCACCGTCCAAAGAAGCGGAGGAAGAAGAAGAAGAAGAAGAAGAAGAAGAGGATGCCCCAATCTCTCTCTCGCCCTCTTTGTTGACTCTGGCGGGAGTCCAGCAGCCGTCCATTACCTACCCATTAAGGCGTACCTTTCGTCCACGTGGACTTCAAGATGAGGGCATCAGTAATAATCCGATGGACGGCCCAGATTAAAGGTCCGGAGGATTTGGACTGTGTGTCGATGAAGTCACCCGCTGTGGGTGGCGGCAAGTGAACGGAGGGCTGTGATCGAGATTGCGCCCCGTGGCTTGGTCAATGGGTGGCCAGGATGTGCTCACCGGAGATGATTCGGCGGGATTGCCTTTCATCCGATGCTCGCATGAACACGAATGATCCTACGATATTACCATTCTTTTTTTTCTTGTTTTGTGATAATTAATTTTATTTTTTGGGATGCTAATTTAGGTCGATCTTTTGAGTTATAGAGAGTAGTGACTGCCTATATCAATGATGGGTGTATTCGAATATAATATCAATGTCAAATATTAATATATAACTAATCCTCAATCACTTTTAATAAAATCTTAATGTACATTATTATATGGTTAGGAACACTTATGGATCAATGTCACTAATATTATTTGTTTTCGGAATTATTGTAGTTGAACATAGTTTAGGGACTCTTAGGATAATTCAAGGAATTGATAAAAAATAATATGTGACATTAATTAAGAAAATGATATCGTCAAATTTGAGTTACTAAATTAATTCGACTTGATTCGTTTTACAAGTACAATCATATAAAAAGAGGAAGGATTATTGAATATTTAGACCCAAAATTATATTCGAAATGAAAAACATTATGAATTTATATCTTACTTTCTACTGATGATTGATGCCTGAATTTATCTAGCAAAAACTCATTGAGTTATTGATATACATTCATATATACTAAAAGCTTGTAGGTATTATTTTGGTAAATCTGAAATAATTATCTATTAATTAGGAAAACAAAAATACTGATTACTTAGAAAATTTTGATTTATTAATTAGGTAGGATTTAGTTATATATCAAACATATGATTTTTTATTTCGTTAATTACTATCTTAGCCTTATTCCTAAAAAAGGAATACCCTTAATATGATTAAATCAACAGACATAATTAATCACCTTAATTAAATAATTATTTGGACGATTGGTTTGGTTAGATTATATATATAGAAATTTGATCATATAAATATGGTAAGTCTTATTGGAAAATTATGATATGTTTGATTTGATTTGAACTCTAATGAAACATGTTAGTGTATTAAAGACTTGAGACACGATTTAAGGGACCGCAAACTGACACCGCCGATTTGTATGACTCGAGACACGACCGGCCGGTGATCGTAGCTTCAATCGAGACCTGTAGCTATCATCTTGGACCCTTTGGGGAAGGCTTCGCGACGGAGGAATCGGAAGATTCCTCTGGTCGACAATCCCCGAAGATACGCTTCTGAAACCCCCGATTCCATCACGAATATATTCTTTTGCTGCTTTGAAGCCCTCGATTTTGCCTCCGACGACCTCTCCGAGCCCGCTAAGACTGCCATCCACCGGGCCACTTTCGGTTTGATTTCGCCGTAGTTCCCAACCCTACATCTCCGGTGAAGGGGGTCAGGAGGTGTCTGCGTCGTTCACCGCCATGGAAGGGATCCGGAGGCGGCGTCCTGGATTTCGTGCGATTTTTAATGCTTTATGCGCTCTGGTATTGTTCTTCTTCTTCCTGAGCAGAGAGGATGTCTTCGGGAACCCTTTCATTCGTGAAAGATCTAGTTTTTCCTTCGACCATACGTCAAAATCCAACCTTTATCCTCAACGGAGGATGGCCGAGCTCTCTTCCATTAATTCGACAAACGGGTCCGTCCCAGTCGATCAGAAGAATGAGTCGTTTGAAACCCTGGCGGATCCCACCGTGGCGTGTATCGGCATACACCAGCGCGAGGGGTTTCTTACCCAGTGTGATTTCCTGAAGGCCCATCGTCAGTGCACTTCCGGTGGACTCATCGATTATATTTCCTTCTTCTACTGTGATTGTGAGAAATTTCATGTTTTGGGTTATGCTGTGCTGGGAATATGGCTGGCGGCTCTGTTCTACATGTTGGGAAACACTGCAGCGGATTACTTCTGCTGTAGCTTAGAGAAGCTCTCTGGCTTACTGAAGCTTCCGCCAACTGTTGCGGGGGTCACCCTGCTTCCACTTGGCAATGGCGCTCCCGATGTGTTTGCTAGCGTTGCAGCTTTCATTGGCACAGGTGCTGGTGAGGTTGGCATTAACAGCGTGCTGGGTGGAGCTGTCTTCGTCACTTGCATAGTTGTCGGAACTGTATCGCTATTTGTAGCGGAGAAGAATGTTCAGATCGATAAGAAAAGCTTCATCAGGGATATCAGCTTCTTTTTGTTGACGTTGGGGTCATTGTCCTTGATCTTGATTGTCGGAAGAGTGACACTCTGGGGAGCAGTCTTGTTCGTCTTGATTTATGCAGTTTATGCCTTTGCCGTGGCAGCCAATGAGATGCTGAGGAAGCATGCTCGGAGATTGAAGTTAGACATGGTGACTCCACTGCTCCCAGTTAGAGGAAGCATCTTTTCTCATGGCAGCGAAAAGGATGGATCCATCCATAGCCTTCTTCTTGAAGATGATCATGACAACGAGGTGCCACAGCTGCAAAATTCACTGCCTCAGTGGATGTGGGCTTCGCATGTGGCTATTTATTCAGATCAGGGGAGCGGAGTAAATTCATTTGACAGCTCCCAGCCTTTATGGGGTTGGAATGAGCAAGAGGCAGGGACATCGGGTTTCTCATGTTCCAAGTTATTTCTGTTGATGGAGATGCCCCTCGCTATGCCAAGAAGGTTGACGATTCCTATTGTCGAGGAAGAAAGGTGGTCGAAGCCATATGCAGTCACAAGTGCCTTCTTAGCACCCATTCTTGTGGCATTTGTGTTTAACACCCAGGAGACTTCTAAATTTAGTATTGCTGCTGCTTATGTCGTAGGTGGCATCGTTGGTGCTGGATTTTCAGTTCTTGCTTTCGTATACACCAGCCGCGATCGTCCACCACAAAGGTGCTTGTTTCCATGGGTTTTAGGAGGGTTTGTCATGAGCATCGTGTGGTTTTACATCGTCGCCAATGAGTTGGTTGCTCTTTTGGTGACCCTGGGTGTGATTTTGGGGATAAATCCTTCGATTCTGGGATTGACAGTACTAGCTTGGGGTAATTCGATGGGAGATCTGATGTCGAACCTTGCCTTGGCTGTCAATGGGGAAGATGGTGTGCAGATTGCCATGTCAGGATGCTATGCAGGACCTATGTTCAACACACTTGCTGGTCTGGGGATGTCAATGCTGCTCGGATCTTGGTCGACTAAGCCAAACTCCTATGCTCTACCACAAGACAACACCTTGGTGTATACCATGGTTTTTCTTGTATCTGGACTTCTTTGGGCTCTCATCATCTTACCGTGGAACGACATGCGGCCTAACAAGATGTTGGGCTTTGGCCTCATAACACTTTACCTTGTATTTCTCATTGTCAGGGTGAGTAATGTAGTTGGTCTCTTACCGTTGGCTGGTTTACGATGACCTCCTCTCTGGCTCTCAAGAGAACTGGAGAGCTCATCCGCGATTGGCATACTGATGCACTCGTCTTTTCTGCCGGTTCTCCGTGCCGAGAACTTGGGTAGTCCCGATCATATGAAGAAAGAGTGTATTTGTGACGTCCAAGTGTATGCCTAGAAACCCAAGTTTGCACCTGTAACATCCGGATTTTCTATGTCGGTGCACTTAATTATGTGTCCAAGGCAAGCACACTTTGCGAAGCATTTTTTTGTGGAGAGTATATTTCTTTCTCGTGTACTTGTTGTCTCGGGCAAAAAAAAAAAGGAAAAAGTATAGGAATCAATGGATGAATATGGCTTCTTTATTTTGCAGTGCAAGATATCTGTGGAGGCCTTTGTTTTTTGTTTGTTAATGATTTGTTGTGAATCTTTGATGCAGGAATTCCTCTTTATCGAAATCAACCTTCAATACTACATTGGATACTTCCGAAAAGTTGTGCCATGAGATATTATGTTTTCTATGAAATTTGCTGCTGTACCGCCATTTTGTAATTTCATCTAAGATACTGCCAGTTGTTTTCTCTTGATAGTTTGATCATCTTCATCTTGAACCATCTGTTTATCGTGCGTGATTTCAGCCTGGAAAAAATATTCATCGAGAACCACTAGTTTATCCTCCTTAGGACAGGCCATGTAAAGTCGGATGCTGTTCTTGTTATGGGTAGGAGGTTTGGTGGTGGTGGTTTGATCATGATGGGATTTGCAGCAGGTCGGTCATACAAGGATTTGGTTTCGGCACTGTTGTTTCATGCAACCAACTTGAATGGTGAGTGAGGTAAATAAATAATGCAATGCAACTCGTGTATTGATTTTTTTAAGACTGTTCTTACTGCACTTGATTTGTTCATTAACAACTTTTAGGTTGATTGGGTTTTCTACAGTCATTTTCTTTTTCGTTTATGAATATATATGATCGAGGTTTAAAATCTGGATATGGTAATCAGATATAATGGGATGACAAAAAGTGAGTCATACAAAAGAATCAGCAGCTCCTTTGGGACTATGCATGCTTGGCTTTCCCTAAGGTAGATAGGAGGAGAAACAATGTGTCTTTAAGCATAATACATTTTATTTTATCTTCAAATCCGAATGCGAAAAAACAAAAACAAAAAAAGACATTTGGATTACATGTTCGAAAAATACAATTTAAAACATGGTTTATTGCTCATCTCAAAATTTTAAGTTAATAGAACCAAGCACTCCCCTTTTCCCTTTCCTTTTTCGACGAATGCTGTTGCCACAATATACATCTGCCCATGGAAGAAATGAAAAAGGATGAGAGACCCAATTCGACAATCTAACAGAATGTTCACAAAAGAGCATCTAATGCTTTATCATAGAAGGCGTTAAGGTACAGCAAAAATAAGCCAGCTGCAAAATATGATGTTAATCTCGGATAATAGCAACAAGTCTCTTTCAGAAAACCTTACTGGAGAATGGTATGGAAAGGAAAACATGATCAGATTGGTCATCAAAGCAAAATTTATTTTACATTCAAATAAAAATTAAAATTCAACAATCAGGCAGTAGTAGGAACCCAAAACTACCTCATTTTGGGGTAACCCTAAAGCCTTCCACCTTGGGCCGCGATTCCTGTGTATTACATATGCTTGGGCTTGTTTGGGTTTTGGGTGTCTACAGTTTGTTTATCCCCTCTGCAATCTAAAAATTCATGGTATGTATGTCTCATCATCTTTGGTGTTATATTGGGTCACAGATCCTGTGTACCATATAGACGCTTGGACATCTTTGGGTTTCTGGTGTCTACAGTTTCTTAAACATTTTGAGAGTATGATTATTGCAGAAACATATTTGCAGTTATCAACCATGTAGGCATCAAACGTAACCGAAAAAAATGACATGAATCAAGTATGTCTCAAACTGATGCAATCACATTACAGGTTCAACACTAGAATGAATTACTATGGGCAAAGAAGGTTGTTAAGCATAGATCATGGTTATAGGTAATAATATTGATGCCGAAGAGTACCTTCTCATTTTCAAACTTGTCTCAATGATTATATACATCGGCAGAACTTCCCTGCAACAATTAGTAACAAAAGCAATGAAAAAACATGAATAATAGAAGAAACAAAATTAAGATGCCAATTCCTAAGAGAACTATCTCACTAGTACCTGCACTTGACCAGCAAGTCCAAATGGAGAAAATTATGGAAATGTCAAGATGCCACAACGTATTGGAATTCTACCTAAAAACAAGACTGCCATTTTGCTGCTGTCTCAAGTTCTCAATAAGCAATTGGTAGAAGGATCTCAGGGCCTTTGCATCGTTGGCCTGCTGGAGAACATTTGAGAGCTCAAAGGAAGTAATATGTGGAAGTAGCAACAACTAAAGTTCCAAACGGTTAAAATGCTTATAATGCCAAAGAGCAGAATGAACTATGAAGCCAGTAAGATGAATACACAATTAGGGACAAAACATGTATATCTTTTTCTGATCCAATTCTAGAAAAATCTACAGTGTCAAAATATTAGGCATCTGAAGATCAAATTTCGTTCAAAAAATTTACATTATTCTCCTACAACTAGACCACAGAAATATTCAATTTGGCTGGTAGATGTAAACTTTAGAGACCTCAACATATAATCTGTCTTTACTTCAGTCAAATAAGCAATTAAAGTAGTTGATATCGTACCTGCAACTTTTGATAGTATTGTTCTGCTATTTCGTGTGGGCAATGTGCTGCTTGGAGCCCTTGAGACACAAAATGGATAATGAAGTCATTACCCAACTTCTCATACATAACCTTTTGAGCTAGCACAATTTCTCCAAAGAGGACTAACTGTTGAAGGAAGAACATATTGGTAAGCAGTCTAGGTGCAGTAACCATAAGAACAATAGAGACCAGAACAGGAGATGGCAATTACATGCTAGAAATCATCTTCTACGTACTGAAAATACTTCACAATTTAAAGGGGAAAAAAACAAAACATAGATACATAACAGACAAGGATTTCCAAGTTGGTCAACACAGATCAAAATATACCACGCCCAAGAGGTACCAGCACATGGTTTGATATGCTGTGCCAGCAATGCCAACACACGACTAATCCTTTTTATTTATTTATTTATTTTTTTGCTTGGGCCAACCAGCACAGGAGCATGCTAATTGGCATGACATCACAAAACGTTAATCCATGGCTTCAATTAGAACTCTTCTACAGCACTTTGTTATCGACATGTAAATAAATATCATCACTAATAGGCCTCCTTGCTGAATCAGTACCAAAGTCTCACAAATGTAAGTGTATAGAGACAACTTTGAGATTCTTTTTTCATACACAAAAAAATCATATTCTTATTGCATTCAATTCAGCTAGTACACTTGCACAATTTATGCCAAAAACATTATTTGTCATCTCATACTCCAGAATTTATACAAATTTGCACCAAGACATTGATGTTATGTGGCACTCAGCAGGTATGATGCATGGATGGATTAAACCAACAAATTATTTTTCATCATGCTGGTTGCATTTTTTTCATCTACCAAATGATTTTAATCATATTATAGAAATTCTAATAATAATATGAATAACTTATTAAATTTACATACCAAACACTGGCTGATAGACTAAAAAGCATAGACAAGTTTATAAGCCGAAGCTGTATGCCATCAGAAATAATTGCATTCTAAAAGTACTGGTAGAGTGCATGTGGTATACTGCATGTCTAATTACAAGATTATTAACTGATTTTTCTGAGGAAAATGTACCAATCTTGCATTTCAACTAAGATACACTAGAAATGTCAAAAATGAATACTTCTTGCATTTGTTAAACATAAAAAAGGCAAAAATCAAAATGTAGTTAGAGTACACACAGTGTTTGCATCACGGAACTCAAATGACTTGTCAAGAACACTGTACAAGCAGCAATTTGTTGCAAACTTCTCGATTACAAAGCTGCGAAATCCAGGAACCTGTTTTTTCAACCAAAAATTACTACAAGATCACAAACTTGATAAAATGAAAAGATTGTCCTATCTTTCTGAGACATGGTTAAGAGTATTAATGGAAAAGGAGTACCTTATCATCACCATTGCAATTAGTGCACCAGTCTCTTATGAGCTTCACGAAGATTTGGACACATAGCTGCCATAGTAATCACGAGGTAGATGTGTATAGTTATTATAACACTGCTATTACATTTTAAAAGCCAGAAGTAAATAGGATGGAAAGAACTTCATCTCGAGTGATGTTTAATTGATACCCGAGTATTTTACACATTAACAAGAGGATTTGCAAGCCTACTAGTTTTAAATTCAATATAGCCTTGTTACATCAACATGGATGTTTGTAAATATATTAACCAAGTCTATACCGAAAACTCTCTCCCTTACCTTCCTAAGAAGTATATCTTTGTGACTGCAAGCAGTTAGTAAAAGCAACTGCATCATTGCATCCAAATATCCCATACAATCTGGAGCAATGAAAACCGACGAAAGATCATGGTTTGCCATCACATGGACAAAGGTATATAATGTTTTTTGCAGTTCTTGAAGTTCACGCACTTCCTGCAGGAGCCAAGTAAACATGGAATTAGGTACATAATCATGGACTAAGTGATGCTAATGAAGTTTCATGGCAGCGGGAAATGTTAAATTATTAGTGGTTCAAGTCACAAGATATTAGCAGTGAGATGAGATTCAATTGATCATACACAAGAAATTGCATGTTTCACGTTTTAGCAAAAGAATAACACACGAAATTAGGAAAGAAGCTATTAAAGAGAAATACCAGAGATGTACACCTAACAACACTAATCCATGCAGAATTCACCATATCCAGCTATTTAAAATTATCTATATATCAAATTCACATGAGCCAGTTCCATTTCAAACCTCAGTATTGCATCCAGGGCCTGAAGGAAATGCATCCTTCGGAAGTATAACAATTAGTCTGCTAGCAATAGCAGGAAATATCTCCACCAGTATGGCCTCTATAGAAGTACCGAATTTGTAGATTAGTTGATTGACTAATACAAGAAAATCCACCATGTCTTTTGGCTGCAAAAACAACAGTTAAGAGTCAATATAAAATAAATTTTATTGAAAGAAATAATAACTTATGACAGGATGGTTCTTACGTAAAGAAACTAAGATTTAACACTAGAACCTCAGAAAATGTGGGGAAAAAAGCAAAACATGTCACGATCCGAGCTTGATGGGATAACTGACTCGTTAACTTCATTGAATCTGAGCCATTTGCTCAAAATACTTAAGTTAAAGTTAATAGTAGTACACTATTAAGAGCTTGACGTCCTTGTCAAAGCCCAACATAGCTCATAACATAGATCAAACTCTAGCATGATGATGCATGTGAGGCATAGTACACCATCAAACTCTTATAAGTTAATCTTAATCTTAGCCTACTTCCGATGTGAGACTAATCGAGATATTACAAAACACCTTTTAAATGAATAAATTAAGAAATAAAAATAAAATTTTAGGAGCTTAAAATCTTGTAACAACTAGCACTATCAATGTTACCCAAGTCATTTCCTTAAACAGACACTTCCAATTATTTGTATTAAGCATTTTTCTCATAATTAATGAAATAAAAAAATGATGTTCATTTTATCGAAAGTTCTTGCTGTTTTCTCTGCTTTCTTTAAGTAACATGTTAGTGAAAATTATTGTTTTCATTATAATTAGAAATATTAATTAAGCAACTGTTATTATTGATCACGATAAGTAAGAATGCACTCCACAATAAAAGTGAAAGACAAGCTTCTAAGTACATGACGATGTATATGATGAAATTATTTGTTCATTGCAGCATCAATGACAGACAGTATCTTCAAGATTTAACTTTTCAGCTTATCTGTTTCATGATGTACCAGTGTCCTCTATCTGAATTCATGCTTCATGATACACTACATTTTCTGCCAAGGAATTGAAGAATGCAGGAGATCTAGCTTCTCAAGTAGTTTCACTAATAAGTAATAACCATAATTAACAAAAAAAAAACCGTCTATGTAGTGGGTATTTGATATTCACATCGAGCTAGTAAGCATACAGAGTCACTGGAACTTAAGACACCTTCAATGATTATACTAATTGCTAATGAACCTTAATAATTCTCTGAATATTTACTCTGTGCTACAGAAACATCAAAAACACATGAAGATACGAGCTCTCTTTAATTTTATTTCCTTGAAAGTTCTGAAAATGTTAACTTATCATTATCTTCATTTTTATTTTTCAAATTGCATTCAGTTCTTATTTTCAAAATTACATATATACCTTTACATTATGCATGCCTCCAATGAACCGAATAACTCATTGTCATACATAGCAACTAGTACCTTGATAAACCTTAAATCATCTTAAAAGAGCCTTGATCAGTGATCAAATCTTATTGCTTAGAGTTCTCTCTATTAAAGGTGCCTTCAACACAACCATTCAATATCCATGACCTTGTAGTTGTCATCACATTGGTAATTTCAACTCTATGAAGAAGACAAAAAAGATCAGTAAGCCTATTAGTTAGATTTATCTGCTATTACTTATCATAATCATCTAAGCCTTTGCTGTTAGGATGAGTCAGCCTAAAACATAAGAAAAAGTAAAGACACCACAAATTTTCAGGCATGAAACTCAATACAATATTTAGTGACTCAAGTAGACCAATGTGAAAAATACAACATTCATAACTCAGTTATAATGATATCGGCCTAACTAATATGACATCATTTCCATAACCTTAAAAACAAGAAAAAGAGTACACAGAATAATCAGAAAATAATAATTGGACAAGTTCAGTGGAATAAAACAAGTTTCCATATGTACATTACCCAACCTAAAAATATTGGAAAACAAAAAAAAAAGCAAGCAAAAGCATGAGAAAAAAGATACCTCACTTTCCACAAGCAGTTGCTTTAGAGCCACAGGAAGGTATGGAAAGATAGATGCTCCCAAAATATCAACCATGCGATGAACGAATGATGTAATCTGCATCCATGTATTTCTTTAGTCATTGATGTCAGATAAAAAAAGGTATGTCAGAAAAGTATATTTAATTTGTCACCTTATTTCGCAACATCTTGATATTTGGAAATGAGATAAGAATTTCTAAGACAACATCTAACGTCTGCAACATAAAGGAGGAAACTCTTAGAAGTGTACCCAAAATATCATTAAAAATATATACTGTTAATCTGCCTTGAACCACACAAAAGCATGTCAACCCATGAAAACTTTCTTGTATTATCTAAATGCACTTCAGAAAAGCCATGCAAAATCAAATAATGTCTTGTACATGCATCAATTTGAAGGATAGCTCAACTAGCCTGCTTAAACATAATTCCAATGGCTGGACGGCTATTTTTAACAAGTCGTTCATTGAATCCCTGTCCATAAACAAGATTTACAGCAATGAGGGTCTATTTCCACAACATATAGATGTTCCAAGACCAAATAAATATTAAAAAAAAAACAAGGTTAGCATGCAATCAAAGCTTGAATTCAGAGAGTAAAATTAACCAAGGACAACAAAATAGCTAATTGTTCTTCTCAAAAGACGAAACAGTTTTCAGGAACCATTCGGCACAATCAGTTTTCAAGAACCTGGATCATTTTATTTCTGCCTTTTTCCAAATAGTACTTCCATTTCTGAATTTTTCAAAAACAGTATCCTCTACTTTTAATGGACCATGTGACTGTCTTGTTATCCGATGTATCCTAACAGAACTAGGACAATATGATAATTCCTATCCCGTTATCTGATAAAGAGATGTGTCCTTTTTATTCACATATGAACACATAAGTTCCAATAACAAATAACTAAAATAAAAACAGAATGCACATGCTTCTCATTTTTAGAAACACCAAATACGAGGACTCCTTTTAAATGGACAGAGAGAAAACATGTTCGTAAATCAAAAGTTACACCTTGCTTAAAGCATGTAAAGCCATGATAACTTGCTGGATGGTCAAGACTTTTGCTGAAGATTCCTCTAACCCCTGTGCTTTGGCATCCAAAAGCAGCCCACTCAGCTGTATTAGACAACCACAAGTAATAAGTCAACTTATTGGTCATTCACTACATTTGATGCTGAAGCAATTACGAGGACCGGTGAACAAACAGAAGGATAGATGGGAAACAACAAGAAATCTCCAATTCCACATTAACCTTTTCACAAAGAGGGTTGAGAAATGCTGCCAAGTACTCAGATTGCTTTTCCAAGGGTACATCTTCCATGCCAATCAATAATCCTATTGCCTGACATCCCCAGAAACAAATAGAAGGAATGATAAGAACATTATCTTCGCTCAATGAAATTGCAGAGAACACATTTTTCAGTTTCAAGAAGTGACACCTCAAATGTTTGACTGCCATCTTCAGAACCAGGGCACTTGAGATCCTTAGAACTCCAATCTGAGCTAGTGAATTGAGCTACAATATCCTGTAGTCCCTGTGATTCAATAAACCAGATATGAGTAACCTATTTAAGAACAGAAAAAAAGACAACATAATAAACCATAAACGAAGGGGAAAGGTTACATACTTGCAAAATCATATCCAAGTAAGGCACAAACTTAGCTTTCAGTAACTTGACAGCTCTCATGAAAAGATAACTAGCCCGTCTGCTCACGTTGAGATTTGGATGGTGTATGCCTCTCTCATCCAAGAAGACAGACAGCACATGAGGTACATACTGAGGATTATCCTGTACAAACTTCATAAACCTCGTGACAGTCTCCAGGTAGATGAGTGCCACCATTCGATGAGAATGGCAAGGGAATCGTGACGAAAGGAGCATATCGACCAACTCATGCAACGACCCACTACCAGTCCTCGCAGCTTCTTCATTTACAGTCTCACCTAACCTGTAGAACAACGTAAGAGTGGCTTCTGCTTCCTCCACGCTTGCTTCTGAAGAGGAAAGGGCGCTGATTAATAGAGTTTGGATAAAAAGTTGTGTGACATCGGGTGCAACCCGGCAAACACTACAGAATAGCATAAGCAGCCCCTTCCGGTGTTCGGCCATCTGGTCCTCCTCCTCTCTACCTATTTTATCTGGGATATCAAGATTGCTCCTGTAAGCAGGATCGTAGCATATCTGCTCTCTGATAACTTGTAGTATCCGACCAAGATACATTGCTTGTTTCTGGGAGGGTGACTTCATGGTGGTAACATAATCTGACAGAAAATCGACCACATTACCTAATTCAACTTCCTCGCTTTCCTGCATCACATAGAACACCGAAGGCAGGACCTCCTCAAGAAGTTCCAGAGGCGAGGAACCATCTATCTCTGCCGAACCCAGCTTCTTATAGCATTCTAGGGCCTCAGCAGCATATCCGGTGACCAGATCTGGAACCTTTAGAACCAATTCTGGGTCGCTAAACACCCGGTTTATTGGTAGAGTGCGGAGAAGTGCAACCTTCTGGCGAGGATCCATCCTCTTCTGGGCGATGGCAAGAACACAGCCACCAGCAGCAGCTCTCAGTTGTTCGGTCGAGCTGGGAGCCAGAATAAGATCGAAAAGAAGGGGGACGAATGCTTCGTTGGCGATGAGAGCGATGTCGATCCAAGTGACATAGCGCCGCATGGTGTCAAGGGCTGCGGTGGCGAGGGAAGGGTTGGAGGACCGGTAGAATGACGCCGCATCGAACCAATGACGGGCGATCTGGGGGACGCACTGCAGGCGCATGGCGTCTTTGACACGGGTAGCATCGGCGGACTCCTCAGGGGACCGGGGATAGTCGTGGCTGAGGAGGTCATCGTCGAGGGCGACGAGGAGACGGGCGAACATGTCGACGGAGGCGGGGTCGGCGGAGGGGACGCAGGGGAGGGTGCGGAGGAAGGGGTCGGGCCACACGGAGGGGTACTCGTGGCGGATGAGGGCGGCGAGGGCCTGGGCGAGCTTGTTCCTGAGGAAAGGAGGGTAGGCGGGGGGGAGGGGACGGTCGGACGCGAGGGAGAGGAGGGCGGACCGGAGGAGGTGGAGGTCGGCGGGGGGGATGGAGGGGTAGCAGAGAAGGATGGCGTCGTGGAGGGCCTGGAGGCACCAGAAGTGGACGGGGACGAGGGGGGAGCGGTTGAGCCGATCGAGGCAGAGGCGGAGGAGGGCAGAGGGGTCGGCCTTAGCACGGTCGCAGAAGGCCATGGCCTGGGCGCGGAGAGCCAGGTCGGCGGCGCCGGGTTCGTACACGAGGAGGATCGCCTTCTCGAGGTCGTCCATGGCTGCCCCTCCCGCTCAACAACAACAGGATCAGAACCCTCGCAATCCCTAGCGGCGAAACACCTCACAAACCCTAGCGTTTCATCGGTTCGATGTTTTCTTCCGGATTCCTTCTTTATTTGCTGGGTGGGTTTTGCGGAGGGATACTACAGACAGAGAAGGGTGGTGGTGGCAGAGAAGCCAGACGACGAGGGTTTTATCGATATATATGCATATATCTATAATATATATATATATATATATATATAATTAGGTGGCAAAAGGAGGGATTATGCAAAGAATCGGAATAGACTATACAGATTGGTTTCTGGATGAGGGAATTCGATTATGAGTCGGATTACGCTTCAAAGGGGTGGGTTAGTGGGCATCAACGTACGAAACGACGGAGGTGGGATAATAGGATTGGTGGGTTCTGTTTTCATGATCAGCGTCAAAATTGACAATGAATTAGTGTTGGAATTGAAATTAGGGGCGGAATGACCAAATTGGTTGACATGATTGGTGCATTGGAACCCAAATGAACTCTGAAATCAAACAGATTATACAATTCCTAATACCTATAGATAGTTATGGGTATTTCTTCGTTGTTTTGGTATTCAAATAGAATAAAAAATATTTAAAATTCACAAGTTTCTGATAAAAATAATATAAAATAGTTTGCATTAAAATATAGGATGATAAAATACTCGATGAGGATGGAGAGCTGACGAGGACAGTTCCCACTAAAGCGGTCGTATAGTGGTTCGTGTGGGTTTGATGTGTCATGATGACAGTCCATGGGGGCCAATGAGTAAATGGATGGTTAATAAAGGCAGCCATTTTACAAAATATTTCCTTTAAATATATATATTTACTATTACAAATTTTGATTTAACATATATATATTTCTCCAAATGTCGAGATCGACCATTTTCTTTAAGTAAAAAAATATAATTATTTAATTATTTAAAATTTAACTTATAATAATCTAGAATATGTCTTATCGGATACTTTTGGAACTAAAAACACGTATTGTTTTTGATAAATATCTTGTATAAATCTTTTGTTAATGTTGTTGAATTTGATGATAAGACTTCACAAAAAAAAAAGATAAACTCAAATTAACCCGGGTGTTGATTCCAGATGAATCGAATCTGAATCCGACGTAACATCATTTTTAATCGAACCATCCAACTCGGATCGAGTCAAGTAGAAAACTCTTGAATTGAAGTCACATGGTCCAAATCAGATTATATATATATCAAGCCGCATCTTCGGCTACATTTATTATGGCTTCATTTTCATGCAACTGAATCACCAATCGGATGGCTATAATGCAGTGGATCCGCACAATAAGGGCATGGGTTGGTCGTTCATTGGAGCTCTTAATTCGTGGAGTTCATTCTAGCTTCTTCTCTTAGGCTTCGACCAGGGAACCAAAGGACACCAACAGCCCCTTCCACCATAGTTTCACCATTGTCATCATCATCCAATTTCCATTGTACTTCTATAGTATAGCTTCTTATCACCTTTAATCATAGATCAGAAATTGATATGACTAAGTTTTGTCTTAAAAAAAATAAGGTCATCCTGGTGGGTCCTCGTGGTAGTCGAGTGATGAGATTAGCATCGTATATAAGCTAACATGAGTGGTCTCAAAGTGGCCTCTAAGTGTTCGAGGTTGTTCCAAGGGTTCGGGGGGACTTTGGTCTCCTTGAGGGTCTTGCACTAAAGGTCAAAATTGAAGGATATTTCTCGGCCTGATCCCTCCAATGATTGAGTTAGTTTTTTATGGAGTGAAAATAGTGAGGGTTTTGGTCTAGCCTCTAATCCTTGTTCAAGCATTAGGGACCATTTTTTATACTTGAGAAGTGGGGGAGGGGATTATGGTCGACGGGTGATAGATCCGTACGTCCTTTTGTGACTCATTTTATGTGGGGCGACTAGTCCGTACAACCCCCAACAACGCATCGCTAGTAGAAGATGACAGAGGAGCACTGTCTATCAACCCTGACAGCTGACAAAGTTGAGTCAAAAGGCTCCCTATGAGTTGTTGCCCGTAGGGGCCAACCAAGGGAGGGCACATTTCAGCTTAGTCACCTAGGAACCACTACCCCCGACGGTCAACCTGTATCGCCACCTGTGAGTTGCGATCCATGTTGATCAATAGGTTGCTGCCCCATTGTCAATCGTGGAGGAAATGGCCTGGGACTTATGTCTTCCACATCAACTCTTCAGTGACAGCTAGTTGGCCGGTTATGACTATTATTAGAATATTTTATATCATTTATCCCACTTGAAAGTGTGCTTTAGGACCCTTACAAAGGGGTTTGAGATATGTCGTTTAGCCTTTCTATCAATTGAGGTCTCATTTTTCTTAGTTGAGTTTTCCTTCTTGGGTGCATCGGGTTTCCCAACATTGGGCGTGGGTCGAGTTTCTCGACTCATAAGGTTCAAGCACATTTTGCTCGACGTCTCCGCCATAGCAGACATTTGGCATGGGTCGAGGTTTTTGACTCACATATCTCAGGCACATTTTGCTCGACACTCCGTTGTAGCGGACATCTGGCGTGGGTCGAGTTTCTTGACTTAGACATCTCGGGCCCATTTTCCCTAGTGTCTCCATCATAGCGAACATCTAGCGTAGGTCAAGTTTCCTGACTCGTACATCTCAGGCCTATTTTGCCTAGTATCTTCTGTTAGTCATAGATGCTTTGCAAGCTAATCATGTGAGTGATAACACGTGTGACATGACATGTACTCTTTTTTCTTATTATTATTTATTAGTATTTTATTACTTTATTTTACATGTTGCATATATTGTGATGTCTATGAATCTATGCAATGAGAATCGAATTATGATGAGATCACAATAATAAGGCTGATTCATCTTTAAACATAAACACTAAATAATCCTGGTTACTCGAGAGAAACATCGAGATAACCGAATAGACTGATGTACTATGTACACATCCATATGATTGATACGGCTGGTCTTATAGTTGCTCATTTGAGGATATTAGGGATATAGTGCAGGAACTCATTAGTGAATGAGTTCACTAATTGATCCGCTCATGAAATGCTAGATAGTAAATGATATCTCATTGTCAAACAATGATTTTGTCATTCCAATAGTATATTTGGTCTTTAGATTTGAGACACTAAAGATATCCTATATGAGTACTCGACTCTTTGATACAAGACTTATAGACCTGAAAATTATAGATATAACATAAACGGTTATCGGGAGTGATAATCAACCTTACGAGGGCTATTGAGTGTCGATAAATGATCAACTACTCTCGATGTCATGAGAGGAATATTTCATGTGTTCTTGCTCAGGCAAATATTTAACTATGGTCATTCGGATTAAGAGAGAAAGAGTTCTTCGAGAGAATCTAATTAGAGTAAGACTTGAGTAGAAACCATATAAACCTAACACCATGCCCGAAATATGATCTTTGGGATGTTAAATGAATAAAAGTTTATAAATACATAATAACTAAGGATAGACAAGTTCAATGAATTAGAATTTTCTGTATCGTCTAAGGACTGAGGCATAGTGGCCTAGTACATTCGTAGTCGACGAATCGAGTGAATCATTATGAAGATAATAATTCACTAAACCAGAAGGAGTTCTGACAAGTATAATTCATGACCAGCTCGATATTGGGCATAGAGGGTCATACGCATATGGTAAGTGTTGTGACGAGTAAAAATTTAAATATGAGATATCTACTAGAGCCCATATCTTATTGGATATCCAATAAGCTTCTAAATTATTGGATCTTGTGGATAAGATCCAATAAGAGTCAATGAAAAATTATTGGGTAAAGATCCACTAATCCAAGAGGATGGGATAGTTGGATGAAAATCCAATACCCAATAAAATATGATCCATTATGTTAAGTTGATAAGAGATATCTATAAATAGAAGGGAACTAAACAGCCATAGGCCAAACCCCTTTTAGCTGCCACATCTTATACTCCTCTCACTTTCTCCTCTCAGCTAGTAGCCCCTTTTAGGGTGTATGGACAGTAAGAAGGGATTGACCATTCTTAATCGCATGGTGCACGCAAAATAGATATCTGTATAATAATTTGAGGAGTGTCTTCGTAGCCCCTACTATGTGGATCACCGCTATAGAGGAAGACAGTTAACATCTTTTATCCTCTCTCACAAATCTATAAGATTCCAGGGATATATAATTTTCCTAATTAACACACATATATTACTATGCATAGTTTTTTTATTTTACGATTTTTGCGCATAAATCTTCACATGACGATGAAACCTTCTTTTATGTAGGAAATTCTAGATTTTTTTTTTTTCTGTTCTTCCATTGCACATGTAGTATCACCCTAGATTTTCCAATAATAGATGCCCTGTAAGCCAATCACGCGAGTGACGACACATGTGACACGCTACGTAGTCTTTATTATTATTATTATTATTATTATTTTACTTTATGTTGTGTGTTACATATATTGTAATATTCATGGATCTATGCAATGAGAATCGGAACGTAATGAGATCACGATAATGCGGTTGATTTACCTTTAAATACAAACTTTAAATAATCTCAATCATATGTTACTCGAGAGAGACATCGAGGTAACTGGACATACTAGTGTGTTTTATACCCATCCATATGATGAAAGTGGCTGGTCTCATAGCTGCTTGCGTGGGGACACTAGGGATATAGTGTAGGTGCCCATTAGAGAATGAGTTCACTAATTGATCCGCTCACGGAATATTGGATAGTTAATTATACTTCATTACTAGACAATGATTTTATGGTCCCAGTTTTATGTCTGGTTCTTAGACTTGAGATACCAAGGATGTCATGTATGAGTACTCTGTTCTTTGATACCGAACTTATAGGTTTGGAGGTTTCAAATCTAGCACAATCGATTATCAAGAGTTGTAGTCAACCTTACAAGAGTCATTAAGTGTCAATAGAGGATTATATAGTATTAATGTCATGAGAGGAATATCTTATATATTCTTACTCAAGCAAATCCCTGATCATGGTCATTCAGATTGAGAGAGAAAGAGTTCTCTAGGAGAATCCGATTAAAGCAAGACTTGAGTAGTTTCCATATAACCTTGATAGCACCATGCCCGATATACGATATCTGAGGTATTAGATGAATGAGGGACTATAGATACAATGATAACCGATGATAGACAGATCCAATGGATTAGATTCTTCTATATTGTCTAATGACTACGATGTAGTGGCATAGTACATCCGTAGTCGATAAGTCAAGTGAATCATTATAAAAGATATAATTCACCGAGTCAAAAAAAGTTATGATAAGTATAACTTACGACCAGTTCGATATTAAGCATAGAGGATCATACACATATGGTAGGTGTTGTCACGAGTAGAGGTCAAAATATGAAATATCCATTGGAAGCCTATCTTATTAGATATCCAGTAAACCCCTGAATTATTGAATCTTGTAAATAAGATCCAATGAGAGATTATTGGGTAGAGATCTGCTAATCAAAGAGACTTAGGTAGTTGGATGAAGATCTAGTACCCAATTGAGCACGATTCATTAGGATTAAGTTGATAAGAACCTATATAAATATGAGAGAACCAAAGGGGCATAGGCCAGACCTATTTTACCTACCACCTCCTATTCTCATCCCTCCCACTCCTTCTCAACTGACAACCTCTATTTGGGGCATGCAGATAACAAGAAAGATCAACCCTTTCTTAATCACGTGGTATGCGTGGAGAGGAAGATCGTGCAGAAATTTGATGAGCGTTTTCACCGCATCTACCATGTAGATTACCCATAGAGAGGAAAACGGATGACCTCATTCATCCTCTCCTATAAATCTGAAAGTTTTCAAGGATATACGATCTCCCTAGATAACACATCTTTCATATATACGTAATTTTTTATTTTACGATTTTTTGCATATTAATCTTTGCACTACGATAAGAACTATTTTTTATGGGAAATCTGAGATTTTTATTTTCTATTCTTCCACTGTGTATATAATGCTACCCAAGGTTTCCCAACATTTTCACCATGGTAAACATCTGGCGTGGGTCAAGTTTCTCAACTCACACACCTTAGGTATATTTTTTCTAATGCCTCCACCGGAGCGGACATCTTGGTGTGGGTCTGCTTTTCTAACTCACATATCTCGGACACATTTTGCTCAATGCCTCCACCATAAGGGGTATCTTGGCATGAGTCAGAATTCTTGACTCACACATCTTTGGCATATTTTGTTTGATGCCTCGATGGACATTTGGCATAGGCCAAGTTTCCTAACTCACATATCTTAGGTACATTTTACTCGATGCCTTGATAGACGTTTGACCTAGGTTACGTTTTTTCAACTCACGTATCTCAGGCATATTTTGCTAGATGCCTCCATCGTAGTGGGTATCCGGTATGGGTCGAGTTTTTAAACTTACACATCTTGGGCATATTTTGATTGATGTCTCCATTATAATGGACATCTAGCGTGGGTTGAATTTCATGACTCACACATCTCGAACACATTTTGCCCGATGCCTTTGTCATAGTGGATATCTTAGCGTGGGTCAGATTTCTCGACTCACACATCTTGAGCATATTTTACCCGATGCCTCGGGCATATTTTGCTTGATGTCTCTACCGTAGTGAGTATTTTGGCGGGAGTTAAACTTTCCAACTTACATATCTCAGACATATTTTGCCTGATGCCCCCTCCATAATAAACATCTGGCGTGGGTAGGATTTCTCGACTCACATATCTCGAGCATATTTTGCCTAATACCTTCACTATAGTGGGCCTTCATCTCTTGCCATAGCGGATCTTGGGCTTCCATCGTGGTGGGGCCTTTGTCTCCTATCACGGTGTATCTCATGCTTCTATTGTAGCAGGCCTTCATCTCTTGCTGTAGCGAATCTTGAGCTTCCACTATAGTAGGACTCGTCTCTCACCATAGCAGATCTTGAGCTTCCGTCGTAGCAAGCCTTCGTCTCCTATTGTAGCATATCTTAGGCTTTTGTCATGGCGAGCCTTTGTCTCTAAATGTAGTTGATCTTTGTCTCTAAATGTAGTTGATCTTTGGCTTTTGCCGTGGCATGCCTTCGTCTCTCACTATTGCAGATCTTAGGCTTTCATTGTGGCAGGCCTTCGTCTCTCGCCATAATAGATCTTGGGCTTCCACCATGGTGTGAGCCTTTGTCTCCCGCCATAGTTGACCTTGAGCTTCTATCATGGCAAGCTTTTATCTCCCGTTGTAATGGATCATAAGCTTTCGCCATGGCGAGCCTTCATCCCCTATTATTGCATGTCTGGGTCCCCTTGCTGTAGCGAGTCTTTTGTTCTGTCATGATAAATCGAGTCATCACATTGTGGCAAGTCGAGCCTTCCTGTCATAACTGGTTGAGGCATCAGGCCATAGCAAGTTTTTCCTACCTCATTAGGGCGAGCCTTCTCGCTTGCTTAGTACAGCAAGCATTGAGGTTCGCATCGCCTCCGTGGGCTTCAAATTGTCGATTGTTTATAGTGGTTCTATTTTTCCGTGTCTTTGCGCATTTTTATGGATGGCTATTTGCTCGATTAGATTATTAGATGCACTTGATGGCTAATTATTACTCTCTTTCTCTTAAATTATTCTGCTAAATGTTCTCTTTTTAACACAGAAAAGTATTTATGCTGCTTTAAATTTGTGAACAGATTGAGACATCACAGTGGTTAAATTGTATGGTGTAAACAAAGCGTGTAGCAAAGAAACATACCTGAAGGATTCCCGCTCATCCACGTTCAAACTTCTCTTCCTCCACCAAAGCCAAAGGTGCCGCGTAGACGGGTACGATGGGTGGGTCCACTTCCCAAACGTATCCGTTACGCCGACGCTCCTTCAGGCTCCAACGTTCGCAACGCAACCAGCTCGCATATAAACGCTTCGGTGTGAGGTTGATGACAGAGCCATGGCTTCCAAGATGAAGCGGCCGAGCAGCTCTTCTTCTCTCCCAAGCCTCCTCCTCTCCTCCCTCAACCTCTTCCTCCTCGTCCTCGCCTCGGCCTCCTTCGCCCCAGTCTTCCTTCTTAGGACCTCCCCGACCTCATCCGGCTGGGCCCTCGTCGCGGTCTCCTCCGCCACCGTCGTCTCCTCACTTCTGGGCTTCTTCTCCCAGCTCACCCACCTCTGTTTCCTCGCCCATGTCTCCTTCGTCCTCGCTTCCTCCGTCGGCCAGGCGCTCGGCTTCCTCGCCCTGTTCCTCCGCCCCGACCCCAGCCTGCAGCTGCTGGGCTCGGCCAGGAGCAGAAGGGAGCAGCGGGCGCTGGCGAAGGTAGAGGAGGCGCTGCTGCTGGGGATGTTCCTGGTGCAGTCGCTGGAGCTGGTCGCCGCCTGCGCGGTGCAGCGGTGGTGGGCGCGGCAGTTCGAGGAGGTGGAGGCCGAGCGGGAGGCGTCGGTGAGGAAGCGGAGCCGGAGGATGGCCCGGGTGCAGGAGGAGGCCATCGCGAACGCGGCGGCCATGGCGGAAGCCAAGGCGAGGGAGTTGGAGGAGAAGATGAGGGCGAACAACAAGGGACAGTGGGTGAAGAATGATTTCGAAGGATAAGCGATGAGAGGGGCTTACCGTATGGTTGATTCTATGGACGTAATTTAGCATTGTTTGGTCGATCACCATAGGGGTGGCGGCCACCAATTGCTATGTTCTCCTCCGTCTTATATTCCTACTTGTATTATATTTGCATTTATGTTCGTGATTTGTGGTGTGGGCTTTATGAGCCCCGCATTTATAATCTATGGACTAACTCTTATAAGAGGCTTAAACCCGATGCCCGCGCCACGCTCAAGGCTCGACGCATGCTTGGAACCTCCGTACCTTACCGCCGTCTCTCCGACTCCATCTCCTCTCTTCCCGCCCTAAAATGCCTCCACGCCGTGGTCCTCAAGGAAGGCCTCGCCCACCGCCTCCCGTTGGCCACCAAGCTCCTCTCCCTCGCCGTTTCCCTCTCCCCCGCCGTCGACTACGCCCGCAAGCTGTTCGACGCCGCGCCCCGCCGGGACTCCTTCATGTGGAACACCCTCCTCCGCGCCTACGCCGACCTCGGCCCCTGCGAAGAGGTCCCCGTTCTCTACAGGCAGATGCACCGGGACGGCCTCTCGCCCGACCCCTTCACCTTTCCCTTCGTTGTCCGATCGTGCGCGGTCGTCTCCGCCCTCCGCGAAGGGAAGCAGGCCCACTGCAACGCGATCAAGCACGGCTTCGGTTCGAACGCCTTTCTGCAGAGCGCGCTGGTCACCATGTACGCCCAGAACGGCGTGATTTCCGACTCCGCGTTGGTTTTCGGTGAGATGGCCTTCAGAAACATCGTATCCTGGACTTCGATGATCGCCGGGTACGTCCAGAATAGCGTCTTCGGTAAGGCGCTGGGTGTTTTCCGATGGATGCTGGACTCGGGGACGCAGCCTAATGAGGTCACCCTCGTGAGTGTTCTCCCTGCTTTGAGAGGTTCGGAATGTCTGACCTCCGGGATGTCGATCCACGGGTTCGTGATCAAACTGGGCTTCGACTCCCACCTTTCCTTGGCGAACGCTCTGATCGCCGTGTATGGTAGATGCGGGGGCACAAGTGTGGCGAGGTACCTGTTCGACGGAATGCCGGCCCGAGACTCGGTCTCGTGGAGCACCATGATCGCCATGTACGAGCAAAGCAGCGAGGGAATCAACGCGATCAAGCTATTCCGGAGAATGCTGACGGAGAAGGTGGCGCCCAGCAGCGTCACATTGGTCAGCGTCATATCAGCTTGTGCCGCCTCCGGAGACCTCGAAACCGGCAAATGGGTGCACGGCTTCGCTCGGAACAGGGGGCTCGACGCCGATGTAAGGGTCGGCAACGCGTTGCTGGACATGTACGGCAAGTGTGGGAGCGTAGATGCGGCCAGAGATGTTTTCGAGAAGCTGGCATGGAAGGGAGGGGTGGTCTCTTGGAGCGCCATGATCAGGGCCTACGCGGCGCACGGGCAAGTGGAGGCAGCGATGCAGCTCTTCGCTCGGATGCGATATGAGGGCGTTCGACCAAACAGTTTCACGTATACCTCAGTTCTGGCAGCGTGCAGCCATTCCGGTCTCGTGGAGGAGGGGATGAACCATTTTGAAAGCATGAGGGAGTACGGGTTGACCCCCACGCTGGAGCACTGTGCTTGCTTGGTCGACCTCCTCGGTCGTGCCGGTAGTTTGGTGGATGCGTACGAGTTCGTAAAGAGGATGCCCTCGGAGCCCGATGTAGGGGTGTGGGGGGCGCTGCTGGGGGCTTGCAGAATTCACGGGGACGTCAACTTGGCTGAGTCGATATGGGAGGAACTCTTCCGCCTCGGTTGCAGCAGCGTCACGCTGTACGTGCTGATGGCGAACATCTATGCAGAAGCCGGCCGGTGGGAGGATGCGGCGAGGGTGAGAGACATGATGAGGGGGATGGAGCTGAGAAAGGACCCCGCATGCAGTTCTGTGAATGCAGATAAGCGCTCCCATAGAGATAGAGGGCGGCCATTAACAAACAAGAGACGAATCTGTGACGCACGTTGCAGATAAGACGGACATGAGCAGATGCACAGTGGTCAATGATGTTTCGTAAAGGTTTCTTATGTATTTGACATTAAAATTTGTGCGACATTCTTTCGGAAGAAAAAGAGGTTAGACTTGGGAGGATATACAACAATTAGCGGTATTTCTCATCAACTATACTTGATTCCATGAGTATAAAGAAGGGTGTTGATGTTTGAGAAAATCTATTGATGCTGACCTTTACAGGAGGACATGGAAACAGTCGGCTGCCGGAAGAAACTTCAAATCTTCAAGCACAGCAAGTAGTTCTTGTCAGCCGGTAAGTGAGGACCAGCCTGTTCGACCATCTGCAAGGGTGTGCAACAAATGTAAATTTGGGAATGACCAAACGATAGAGCATCAGGCTGTGTTTGCAATGTAGAATTACGATGGCATACCTGAAATCCTATTTGCTCATATAGTTTCTGAGCTCCGATGTTATCCCTGTCCACATCTACAAAGATCTGGTTGGTACCTGCAATGCAAGAAAAGAACATCTTAGTAAGAAGAACGACATAAAGAGGAAGACCAATCAGCCTTCACGCATGCTAATTAAACATAGATACAGGAATGAGAAGATACATGTACTCGCCCACAATTATTATCTAACCATTCATGCCACACTACCATCATTTGGAATTAGAAAACATGGATAGAAGCTCATGACTTACCATATGATGTGGCCACCTCAATAGCTAACGATAACATGTTTGTGGCAATGCCTTGCCGACGGGCATGCTTGGCAACGCACAAGTTTGCGATATATGCATATCTTGGTCGCTCTGTCTGGGAGAGATTGGAAGATGCTGGTGGCTTCATGCGCTCCTGCTAGACTTTTTAACTCATGAATTTACCAAGAGATGCAACAAAACAGTGAAATAAGGGATCAAACGTGTTGCATACTCCAGGAATTGTCTCTCCGCATAAAAAATGGCGTATGCTTAAATCTAGGGTCCCAAATATGCTCTTCATCACAGCGTGCTTAATATTTTCATCATGCTTCCTTACCTGGTAATTATGAACACAGCACAAAGCAAAATATTAAGACGTGGTCATTGTGGGCCTTTTACCAATTAAAATAAAAGATTATATATCATGTCAGAGTGAAAGCATGGGTAGTAAAATTCAGAATTGATGCATGAGGGAAAAGAACGAAGAATCTTTACAATTAGGCAGTATTTGAACAATCTAATTTTTAGATAAAGCTACTAAAAGCTAAATTCATCAGAATTTAGTAGAGCTGGAAAAATGGTTTCACTATGGGTATAGTGTTATTTGGCAAGTCATGCAAGGTCATGACAAGTTGAAGAAATACATCTTGATTTGACAATATATGCTCTAATGAAATTACGTAAAACTAAAGAACCAGGTCTAACCTTTTTTTTCTTAATGGATCATTTATTCAGAAAACTATATATCAACTCAAAAAAAAGGAGAAAATGGTGCAGGAAGATAACAAAATGTTTAGGCTATCATATAATGATGTTATCTTGGTTCTGATGATGCGTGTAAAAAAGTAGAACAACTCAAATATATACACTGCGGACATGTCAATAGGAGGGTCATTTATGGACCTTGATTTGTTCACAACTAAATATGCTATATATCTCTTCTCAAAAGGGAAAAAAAAAGCCTAAATATCTTCACGGTCCTTGCTGTCAGCTCCAGCACAAGATCCAACTCTAGCATGAGAGTTCACCTACCAAGTAGATACCAAGACCTTTTACTTAATAATTTATTGATATCATCTCTAGCACACAAACTAACTCAACTATAGATTCCCAAAGGACCTAAGGCTTCATTATTAACTTACCAATTAGATATTAAGACATTTTACTAAATAACTTATTGATGTCATACACCATTACGATTCCCTAAAAATTATTAAACTAAGATACTATTGTATGACCAAAAAAAAAAATCCTTTTCTGTTCCACAAGGAAGATCATACATCAAATCTGCAACTTCAAGTACTGCAACTCTACAGATGTTGAAGTTTGCACTCTATTCCACAGTCCTAACCAGTATGGAATCTGTGAGACAACCCATATGCAGAACAACCTTGATGAATTGCTTCAGCATTCATTTAATGCTATGTGAGTTTCTGAGGCTGCAATGAAGGTAATAAAACTTGATAAAATCTTCAGGTTTAGTAGGCTAAGTAGCATCACACTACCAAGCACAAACTGCCGAGCAAGCTGTTCCACCTAATCTGGAAATTGGCACAAACAAATGCATGTTGCAATGCAACAATTGAAGATAGGCTATTCCTTTTTTCAAGCATAAGTAACAGAATGATGCGAGTAATGCAAGTCAAATGTAGCCATAAGTTACAGTCTGTAATGCCAGCAAAGTAATCAGTAAATACTACATATATTTTGCCCATACCACAACAATGCAGACACACTTCTCATCTTGGTTCCTACTGCATCTTTTCTTTAGTGAATTGAATTCCTGCATTATTATTGGCTCATCAAGTTGCAGTCAGTTTATAATATAGGAATATAAAGTCTAACAACAATAAGACAAATTCAAATGGGAAATCAAAAGCCTCAGGTCATTAACAAAAAAATATTGATGGAAAATTTTGGTAACTTGTTCATGGAAGATGATAAACTAGTAGCTAAAACCAGATCTGGGAATACCTCTGTATCCACTCCCTAGTGTTCATGCCAGATATTTGGAGTTGGATATCTATCAATATGTCAGTTCATTATTATTCAACTTTTGTTTTATGAATTTGATTATAATTACTCTTTTTCCCAAAAGTAACTCCCCCCATCGAAAACATGTTCAAAATGGGCTTTTCCATCATGCAGGATAGTAAAAGTGTCAACATTGATTTTTTTTTCCCCTATGCATCCGCTAGTCAATCTTTCTCCCTTCTTCAGTTCCTAATGTCTGTCTAAGAAACTCAAGTTTGTTTGTTTTACTTATTTAAAACAGAAACATTAAAAATTATAGAAAATGGAACTAAAAAAAGGCCAAGAAAAAAGCCAATCCATGTACTATAATTCTCATCATCTGCCCAAAAGTGCACCGAATTCTGCCTGATTAGCCCAAATACATGTCTATAATTAACCACTATGATTTAAAAAAAAGAGAGATAGAGTTCCCGATACACTGACAAAAGTACCTTTTTGCTAAATTATGCAAAAAAAAGACCCTGAAAATTCCTTAATGTACAAGTTCCTAAAAGGGTGTTATTGACTATAACCAAGTCAAGAAGTCTTCTTACGGTGACTTTACATAACAGTCACTTTAATTCGTTGCTATTTGATATTGTACCATCCGTTGCTTGCTTCCAAACCTTTATGTGATTCAATTATTGCAAATTATGTACATGTTGCAAATGTTTTTGTTTCAGACATGGTAGAACATGTAAGTATTGTGGTTGCATTTGAGAATTTTCAAGAGATATCAAACTCTGTATATCATTTTATAACCATCCTAAAGTCAATTTCACTATTCAAGCCAACTTTGCAGCACCTCTCAAAACATTCCTTGATCATCAATCATAGAATGGTCCTATCTTGTCGTAAACGTGCTTCCAATTAGTTACAAAGATATCAATTACATCCACAGTGAAGTATGTCATACCTGAACTGTGAATTGCCTTTTATGATTTTGAAGATGGCTGCAATAGTGCAATGACAAACCCAAAGTTAGTCATTCAGTGCCATCTTCCCTTTTCCACAAAGGAAAAAGCAAGCGGTGATGAATGAGAGAGATAGAGAACTAAGATTCTGTTGGATGTTGATCTGTTACTCGAACATCTGAGCGCACCTCCCAATAGCTTTCCGCCCTTAACCACGCCGCCATCTATCATGAAGAAATACCAAAAGAAATCAAGAAACCCTAGATTCGAGATAGTGAATGATTCCAAAGAAGCCAAGGAATGGAGAAATGTATCGATCATCATCAACATGGCATTCCTGTCCTACGATCTAAGGTTGAGCTCACCCAAAGTTCTTCATCAAGAACGGCCTCCCGCGCAACGAAACGACCGAAGGCCCTTCTGTGCTCGCAATCGAATTCGTCATCCGGAGGCTGCAGACGGTCGAAGCGAAGGTTCGATCGACTCGATGAGGCCTCGATTTGAGGAATTCTTGGTCCCAGATCGCGTTGACTATACGACATCTCGAGCCGCGGAAATCCTGGGGCCGAACGAAGATCAAAGTCGACGCCGTCCTCATCGGGGTCGGAAGATATAGCCGACCCATCTTTCCTACAAATTCCCCTCCGAAGATTAGAAGATCGCATCTCTAAGAGATACATTTCAAGAAACCCATTAGAAGATCGCACCGCCAAGAGATAGATAACCACCAAGAAAAAGGCCGACAAAGAGGATCCACATCTCTTTGCGCAGATAGAGCAGGAACCATCTTTTCCGGATTATATTCACGACACAGAGCGAGAGGATTCTACTCACATGACGGCGAAGGCGAAACTTCTCAGAGGTTTCCGTCGATCTTGAATGCGGAAGACTAGTACTCGCCGGAGACCCGCCTGTCGAGCGGCGACAACCGCCACCATCGGTGAGAGAGAGAGAGAGGGAAAGTGAGGAGAGAGCGTAGGTCGTTGCAGTCTACTAATTTTAATTGGCCAATTATATATTAGCTCTTCTAATTAAATCCTTTTCTTTATTTAACTTAATTCATTAAACATTTATTTTTATATATAAACATTAAATTTAAATCAAATAAATATATAATCGAACATCATGCATTAAATATAAATCCTTTATCATAACAATTAAGGAAAACATGACCCACATAAAAAAAATAGAAAATAAAAGTGGAAAGCCTCGTACGTCCCCGTCCGCGTGTTCCACTCACCGTCGGTAATCCACGACCGCCCCTGCTTGGGGTTCACCAGTCCCGGTGTGTGGGCATTGGCGGGGCACCGTACACGATGTGTCCGTTGCGCCTCGTCCTGGTGTTCCTCTCCGCCGCCCTCGCCGGATTCTTCGCCTGGAAATCGATCCGCTCCCCTCCCCCTTCCCCGATCTCCGATGACTCCCAGGAGATCGGCGCCTCCCCCGGCGACTCCTCCATCAAAGGCCGGATCCTCGGCGCTGGAAAGGTCGGTTTTTTCTTCAGATCTTAGACCCTTGCTTCTTTCCTTGGAAAGTTACTTCAGATCTTATACGAAGATGATTGCTTCTGAACAGGTGATTGAGAATGGGTACTGGGTGTTTCTTGATATGGCCAGCGGGAGGTACTTGTGGAGGGCGATGAGAGAAAGGTGAGAAGTTGGACGAAATCGATTATTTGGGGGTTCTTTTGGAGCACGCACTCGGTATCCTTTTTCGATGAAATTGGATAGTGTTCTATGCATTGGATTGCAATTTAGCTGATGTGCCTCGGAATTCGATTTAAAGTTGTTGTTTCCTGTTCGAATGATTGTCTCTTGAGATCCGATTCATTGTTTGTGGTGATTATTGTCATAGTCTCGTCGATTTATATGCTATACTATGAATTTGTCTTATTAGATGGTGTTAAATCGATCAAAAACATCAAAAAATTAGCTTTTAATATGCCAATGTAATGTCTTGTTTTTCTTATCTCGTTCTTCGAAGATTCAGTCGATGAGCAACAAATTGTACTCTGACATAGTTCTTGGTTTCATCAGTCTTTATCACAATCCAGAAAACTATCTCTTCCATTTTAATTTCGTGTTCATGAGCTCAAACTGATTGATAATAAACCTGACAAGAAAACAGTAGAGCAGAAACGATAGTAGAGTAGAAGACACTGAAGGCATAAGAATAACTTGCTTCCATATGTACCCATAAATCCATAGAAGCAGCAAATAGATAATTTGGAGTTTGATGGTTGCATTGACAAGGTTCCATTGCTCGACAAATACTATCGTATCGGCGAAATTTATGGGAATTTTATAGTGATGTAGTTGGCTTTGATTCTTGCACTATATATGTAGCAATCTCTGGACGAAAAATTTGTTGAATGAACTCAATGTTATTTCCTTGAAGGTTAACATTTGCTATACTTATTGTGGTTGCCTATTCTTTGGCAATTATACTTTTGTGTCAATTCATTCGACTCGCCTTTCTGATTTCTCATCGGTTGACATCATTTTTTATACTAGTTATTTATTTCCTTTTCTATCTAAGCGAATATTCTCCAGCTTCTCTTTTTTTTTTTCCGACATGAAAGATGCCATCATGTACTTTTATGGAGGAATTGCATCAAAAAATTTCAAGGTTTTATGTTCAATCCTAGTAAGAGATGTATGCTGTTGGATCATTTTCTACCACCAGATTCTTGTCCTCGGATACCCATAGATGAAGCTTTGTGAAGCTCTCTGCCTTATCCTTACTCGATGCATTAATCTAGCATATACATTCGTTGCCACCTTTCTGTAATTTGTTGCTGCCTTATCATGTCGTCGTTTTATTAAAAGCACTTCAATTCTTTCTTCTCTGTCATATATTTAAATAACTTTCACCATGAATTCACTTTGTCACTTTGTTTTCTACAATTATATGTTCATCGACACTCCTATATCTGAAAATATTGCCTTGTTAATTTAGCAGCAAATTTTATCGGCTTCAAAGGTTCGTTACTTGCACATTCATATGTCCTCAATGAAATCGCTACCGAAGCTACCATAATCAGATGTTTGAGGTCTTATTTTCATTTAATATCCTATGAAAAGTTCTTTGTTTTATTCCTTCGATGTATATGCTGTAAGCGATGCCAGATTATAGGTATTTACGAGCAGAAGTTGCAGCCTTCGTTTAATGTAAGAAACAATCGCCATCATCAAGATCATATCTTGACTGTTTCTGTATGAACAAAAAGCTAAGCTTCGCGGTGCAATGCCATTCATTGTAATCTATTTTGTTTCTAATGGAAATGAGGTTGATGTCAACTTTGTCGACATTCTGTTTCTTATGTGATGTCAAGTAAATTACCAGTAAGCAAGCCTTTGGATGATCTCTTTTGGAGATACATGACAAGAACAGAGCCAGTGATTCCAACCTTCTTATATACACTTCTGTTCTCTAGCAAATGGTAAGTAATGCTTAAGCTTAGCCGAGAGGCACATGCCCTTGAGAAAGCATGAATTGGAAATCTGGCATCGCAGCGCCACACTTTCTTCTGGAGTGAGAGGTAAAAGCACTTGTAGTTTGAATCCTTTGAATTCCAGTGTTCCATATCTATCTATGATTTGATCGTCAATTGGATTTTGATTCTTACTTGATTTCTGATGACTTGCAGGCTAGAAGGCATTGGTTGCATGATCAGGTAATTGGTGATCATACATTGCCATTCGGATTGCTTTCAGTGGTTTACAGGATCTCAATCTCCCACTTGTACAAGCATCTGATTCCACCCTCCACCAATAAGTTTGGTTCATGCAGAACAATCTTTTTGATGGAACTGTATGTTACTCGTACTGTTTGGAATAGATTCTCTTCTTTCTCCAGAAAATGTACTCAACCCTGTATATGAGCAAATTGCATGAGAATTGTCAGGTCTCAAAGCAGAGGGCTGGGGCTGCTGCATGGGGAGGGCTTCTTCCACAGACAGACTCGTTGCCATTGCGTTGGGGCTCCTCGCGGTGCTGTCACCGCTGTATGTCAACAGGAAAACGACGGTCAAGCCGGATGATGAAGACGACGGCAGCGGAGCTCTTCTGTCCCTGTGGCTCCCGCTGGCGCTCATACTTCTGGTCGTCATCATCAACCTCGCATGGTTCGTGGAGCGGAGGATCGTGAGGCTCGACCCCTACTGGATACACAGGTTCGGAGGGTCTTCCTGTGGGATCATGATACTGCTCTTGGTTCTTGGAGTCTTGTTGAAATGTAAGGCTTCTCTGGGAGGTTGATCTTGATGTTGCTGTGTCTGTTAGTTTACTGGCATTTCGTCAAACACATGTAGCGAAGAAGATGGAGGAGTGTTTGTGGAATCAACCTGTTGGGTTTTCACCCCTGCAATGAACTGCTAAGATTTCTGATTGTAATTATGAAAAGTTGTGCTCCTCTTTCATCATCTTCTCAGTTGCAACTCTTTTTCACAGCCTCTAGAAGCATACTAATACATGAAAACTTGATTCAATGGGGACCTTTTTTGTCTCAATTTATCTACCAATCCAATCTAAATAATTAGACCAACATGTGAAATATGGAATAAGCATACAAAAAAGATATCCAGTAATAAAAAAAGGAAATTTTCACTTCAACAGCTATTATGCATAAAACCACCTTCATTTTCTCAACCGATGACTACTTAGTAAACAGCTTCTTCGATTAACGGATGCATCGAAGACTACCATTGTCTGAAATTGCATGAAAATGTTGCTGGATTCGAAAAAGAGTACCATCTTAGACATGCAGATGGATTCAAAGAGCATTATTTCGGAAGAACAGATAAGGTTCCCAAAATAAAATCAAATGACCAAAAACTTATTCTAAGAGCCTCCAGAATACGGTTCGAGGATTGATCATATCGTCATATGATCGACACAAGTACGTCCACCAGAATCCTGGTGTGATCATCAGGCGCCTGCAAAATGCACGAAATGTGAAACTCGATTAAAACTCTTGGGATATTCTTAGAGTACGACATATCTTAAGATTCTTTAAAAGGTCAATTCAAGACGGGTGAGTTACATTTAGTTGTTTATGGAGCATATAAGAGGACATCAAGATGAAAGCTTTCCAGAAGAAGAAGAGAGTCCTATCCATCTTGCTCACGTAAAGTTTCTTATATTGTAATAGATGGGAGATGTTTTTGATGGAAGAAAACAAGGGCGATCAATACATAGAGCCTATCTATTGTCAAGTGATATGGTTTTCCTCGGAACATCCTTCGTCGGATGATGCAGACAAGAAGACGGATAGAGGATGATATGTCATCGAGATATGCGTGTACATATAAAGATAGAACATCAGATTAATAGAGGATCAATAACCATATCACCAGTCAAGCTAAAAGAGGTCAACAGACATGCATATGGATATGTATGTAACATCAGAGCAAAAGTATAACTGTCCTAATTCATGTATTAGAGACTCTCATGCGATTTATCGCTCTTCTATTTACAGGTAACCTAAGAAATGGCTAACTAGCATAGCATCATGAAACAATTTTCTTTTGTTCATCCTATTTGTTTCTCCCATACCAAAACATTTCCAATGCTAATAACACCGCTCTCAACATTTTCCCGCACACCTTTTTCTCGCCGATCACAATCAAAATAATTCGGCACTGATCACAAATGAAGTGGCCAACATATCCATTTTTGAACTAAGTACCACAAACAACAGTCCTATCCTCATTTCAATCTAGAGACTCACAACGAAAGTGCAATTCACACTCGGAACTTGTAGTCAGGAATCCTTAGGGTTCTTTTATGTTTCATTAAGTTGCCTATAAATAAAATCTCACAAGCCTTAGTCAAAGGTACATCAAACAATTTCTCCTACTACCAAATCTCCTTCTCTCACATGTCTCCATCTTTGCAATAGAGAGGTCTTATTGGATATAACTCGAATGCCTCTCACAAGCATCTCTTTGCTCGCGACGGTCATTCTAACAAATCATACCACAAAACGAACCTCTTAATCAGCAAAAGTTAATGAGATCAGCATAGTGCAGAAAAAGATCAACAGTAAGAAGAAAAATCCAAGATTCAACATTTAAGTACATCAGAAAAATAAGACAAATTCAACAAACAAAAGTAGTTCATTCTAGTACAATGACGACGATACTAAACACCATTTCCAAGCCCTCAATTTGCATATGAACTCATCATCATCATCCATTTAGCACACCCACACGAAACCGATATATCGATATTTAACATAATTTCCCCTAAAAAACCTAAGAAGCAAGTGACATTATTTGCTCCCCTCTTCAAATTCCATGTTTTGATCGACTGCTAAGAAAGGCTCTAAATCTTACAAACCAATAGCTATCTATCATTTCCACATTGTTGGAATATATAGAAAGCATTCAAAGGCGCTATCTATCTATATACCAATATAGAAAGAAGACTATAAACTGTAATTGGAGCAAACCTCTTTGGGTGAAGAACCGTCAAAGGCTGGCGGCAGGCGGTGGCGGCACCACGGCATCCAACACGATGACGCTCTCCAGAAGCGGCCTCACCTTCTCTTTCACAGACTCCAGCAAGTCCTTCTCTCTCGCATCCAACGCATCAAGCTCCTCCAGGCTGGGGAACACCGCAAGAAACCCCACGTCGAATCCCTTCGCCCTGGCCGGCGAGAAGTTCTCTCCGTAGCTCAGCTGCGTCACTGCGGCCGGCGCAAACGACTTGGCCTCCGCAAGCGTCTGCGCGAGCTCCGCCGCGGCCCCCTCCTTCGGCTTTGCGAGGGTCAGCCGCACCGCCGATCCGGTGGGCGGCGCTGCCGGGCCGTCGAGTTCGGCGACCCAGTCTACGGCCATGATGTCGTCGCAGATGGGGAGGACGTGCTCCTTGACGACGGCCACATGGGCCGGGTGGGCGGAGTAGGCAGCGAGATCGGCCTTGGAGCGGTAGCGGCTGTGGAGGAGGTGGGTGAACCCGGCAGCGGAGGCGGCGGTGGATCGGTGTCGTAGGACGGGGCCGGCGGCGAGGTGGACGGAGATGTCCAGGGAGACCAGGGAGCGCAGGTTGGAGACCATGGCGTCGACCTTGGACGGGTCGGTGGAGTCACGGACCTTGAAGAGGACGACGTGCTCGACGGTGGCGATGGCAGCCATCGTGGCGGCGGACGAAGCGGAGGCGAACGGGCGGCGGCGAAGTGAGGACAGGGGGCGAGCGGAAGAGAGGAAGAGGGGGAATTTGAGGGGTGAACGAGGGCGGTGAAGATAGGGGAAGGTTTTCAGACACGCCATTTCAACTTTTGACTACGATGCGGGAATTGTATCTTATTTGACGGCGGCGGCGCCGGGGCGCGTTAATACACAGATGCTCTGCAGGATTAGTTGACCGCAGTGCATACCCCTTTTGCTAAACGTGGGTAGCCTTGAACCGAACCAGCCGAATCAAACGGATCGAACCGGATACGTTAAGGATGACTCGCCGGTTTAATGGGCCTTGTCGACAAAGGGTTATATTAATCTCGCCTCGGCTCGGATAGGGTTCTCTTAACCCAACTAAGACTATTTCTTATAAATGAATAGTTTATAAATATTTTTATTTTTTTTATTTTAGATTATAAATAATAAGAAATAATTATAAATAATAATCTTAAAAAAGATTAAAAATTATATATAATATCCTATAAAATATTCATTTCAATGGGATCAATCATAAAATGCTTATCAAACCATAGTAATCCAAGTCATTCTTTATTTGTTCATACATCTACTCCATTATATTACTCATATATTAGATCATGTCAATAATCCACTCAACAAAAATTATCTTAATTATATTCTTATCTTTTTAATTTCATTAAGACAAAGCTTGTCGTCAAGATATGATATTTTATTTGACTATAATCGTTAATTGTTATACTAAGTATAATTATAGTTATAGATCATTGTCATCTCATCCAAAAGTCTCAATCTTATAAAGAAAAGAAGAAACATAATGCATGGCTCCGATATCATCATGTTAAGATATTAAACTTTTATCATCAATTAATATAAGAGTTTAGGTTGGTAGACGAGACAACTTATGTGTTCATTTATGAGCTATGCTTTAGCACATTCTAATGTCTGCTTCCGATGACCTCATGTCATTAATTAATAATACAAAGATATTTTGTGTCATCAAACACCACCTTAATTGTTTATAGATAGCAAAGTTACCATAAGATAGATAGAATTAGTTGACACCTGACTTGGTTTAGCACTGACTATTTGTCAATTGTCATCCAAGCAATTATATTTTTCGTATAGAGATATATGTTTTTCCTTAAAGTTCAATTTAAAAATTTAAAAATAAATTTAGAAGACGATGAAATATGATATTTAATCTCATGTTCATAGTTAAACTTCAATAATCATAGCTTCGATAAAGATGATTGTTTTTCCTAGCGTAAACATAGGCTCGATTATGTCAAAAAAAATATATTTTAAGTTTTTATTTGATAAATTATTTGAACATATTAGAATTAAATTTATTGTCTTAGATTGACGATCAAATTTGATATCATGTGATAGAAAATTTAACATACCATGCAATAAATAGCCTACAGAAACAAAAAATAGCTGTGAGGTGTTCCTAAAGAGCTCTCTATCTAAAAGTTACTTTGATGTGTGAGTTCTGTAGTGGGGAAGACAGAATGAGTCGACTTGGCATGTCGAGGCAGAAAGGCTAATCCACTCTTTTACTTAACTATATATATATATCTCATAATGTTGAGCTATAAAGCTACATCTTAAACATTATTATTATACCTGTCCATTGATGCTCTTGTCACTCGACTCGATTCGCTCTTTCACGGGGCAATGCGGCTTGCCACAAGTTACGAATTGTAATAGAGAGATGCTCCTGAGTTACAACTTAAGTTACGAAGAAAACGTACTCGGATAGAAAATGAAACCACGGTGTGACTATGTTTTATATTATAAGAAGAATAATAAGAATTATGGGATTTGATCGAAACCCCAACTTTGTATCGCAATGCCAAAGGGATGAAGAGATATATTTTCGACATATCATGGTTCCTTCCACTTGATCTCGTTAATACCATAATTAGTAAAGTCTAATGAGAAAAAATAAAGGCTTTTTGATAATAAAAGTATTAGAAAGATATTTTTATGATATCCACAAATCAAATTCTTATAAGATAATTAGAAAAATATCTTTATCATTTTGATAAAGCGTATTTTGAGTCGATGTCACACGTCAAGTTAGAATTCGTACCGAAACGTTGTTCAACATGTCCCGTCCCGAGAGTTCGAGGTGGTACCGTCTGACGTCGCTCCGCACGTCTCGAGACGACGACAAGTCAGAAATGCCGTCCTATCCCTCGAGGATCAACAGTTACGTTGAATCCGCGTGAAATCGACCCTCATACAATAGGATAAAAGCCCATGATCGGATAAGAAAAACAAAGGCTTTTTGATAATAAAGTATTAGAAAATTATTTTTTTGATGTCCACAAATCAAATTCTTAAAAGATAATTAGAAAAATACCTTTACCGTTTGATGAACCATAAGCGGGTGTTGATGGTGAAAAGTTCGAATTATCAAAATGAAAACAAAGATGATCGAGTTGGATGAGATGAACCGATGCAATTACACTCAGGGGATCATGCGAAATTCCAGGGACGGTGGGGTAATTTTGCATCGCCCCCAATCCTAAAAGATTGACCGACTCGGAACAGAGACCGGCGTAGGTGAGAGGCCGCTTAAGCTCATGGCGGTGAGACCACCCTCACGAGGCCGAGATGAACGCAGAGGCCCACCGCCGTTGCTCTCGTTCTCCGCAGCAGATCTTTTCTTGTATTAGTTTACCGTGGTTCGAGGATCCCTTTCCCGTCTCTCTCTCTCTCTCTCTCTCTCTCTCGTGTACCTTTCCTTGGAGATTCGACTCGATCGCCGATAGCATCGAGGGTTCTCGCCCTCGATTTCCTCGCCTCCCACCCTTGCCGAATCTCCAAGGTATGTCTCGAACCCGGAAGACGAGATTGGCAGCGCAAAGATCTCTTTTCTGTGCGCTCGATCGCAACAAGATCCTTTCTCGAGTAGCTTTGTTCATGGTGTTAGAGGGGATTACCAAGAGCTGGGTGTCAAAAATCGATCTTTTTGTTTGCCTCGCCCTTTGCTCTCGGTGGGGTGTGATCTTCTGCTATGCGGTTGCCGTTTAAGGAACTGGTCTAAAGGCTTTGTTGTACCGTCTTCCGCAGCTGCTCGCTTTCCTGTTCTTGTCCAGAATCATAGAAAGACCCTTTTGCCGTCCGATTTTTCCTTCCGTTTTCCCCGGACAAAAAGATTGTTGTTTTCTGCTTCTGCTTCTGCTTCTGCTTCTTCTTCTTCTTCTTCTTCTTCTTGCTTTTGGTTTCTTGTCTTGATTGATTCAACGTGCGATTTGCGGCAGGGGGTGGCGTGGAGAAAGAAAGCTACGGGGAATTGGATCGGCTTTCGTGTGCCATCATAGAGAAAGAACCATGCTATCTGATCTCCCTTTTCTTTCTGAAAAGGAGCTACGGAGGGCCATTATTTGCTCACGATCCTTGTCTCTCATGCCTACCAACGCCTGACACCTTTATATTAGATTCCCCTCTTCCCTCCCGTGTCTCTTCCGGCTGATCTCAGTTTGCTGTTCCCTACTCAAACTGCTTGATTTCATTCAACCCGGGTCTTCTTCCCAAGTCTTTTTCCTCTGTAAAGTCGCTTCTTTTTCTGCCTTTCTTTCTCTCTCGTGATATGATTCGTCTGCAGGGCTATTTGTTTTGATCTGATTCGAGTTGGTGAGAGGAAGAGGGAGAGGGGGATGATGGAAGGAGACCGCTTCTCGGGGCTTGGCAATGGAACCCAGGTGGACGGCAAAGTCCTGCAGACCTTCCAGAAGAGCTTTCTCCAGGTGGAGAACATCCTGGATCAGAACCGGCAGTTGATCAATGAGATCAATCAGAACCACGAGTCGAAGATCCCCGACAACCTCAGCCGCAACGTCGGCCTGATCAGAGAGCTCAACAACAACATCCGCCGCGTCGTCGACCTCTACGCCGACCTCTCCCTCTCCTTCACCCGCTCCATGGAAGCATCCTCCGAGGGCGACTCCGAAGGAAAGCCCGGCCACAAGCGAAACAGGCCTGGGTAGAGAGGAAGCAGATGAAATGGCTTAGTTAGAGTTAGGATCGACAAACTGCAAGCTTGGGGATGGGATCGAAATAACAAAGCGACTGCTTGCGCTGTTGTAATCATTATCGTGACGCTCAATCTTCTATCTCAGTTATGTGAGAACAGTCTCTGCTTCTTTCTCTGTTCCTTCTTCTTCTTCCTGTTCTTGATGTGCGGTTCCCTTTTGCCATGGAATCAAAAGTGTTCGATCTTTTTCATGGGACAGATGCCTGCGAGTTTAGTGGGCTCCTGTAGATGACTTGGAGACATCAGCAAAGAGAGTTCTGCTCTGGATAAATTTGTTGGCCGCCAATCATACTCCACAGAGCCATGGAATCTCACATGAGGAACAGACGAGTCTTTTTGACCACTTTCTTTAATGTAGCCGGTGCCAGTCGCTTGCATATTCTTGGGTTGGAGGTAAAACACCATAAAAGAATACAGGAACAAGGGAGAGCTACAGAGCAGACATCTACGTACCTGTGATGGATGGCAGTGAAAGAGGACAAAAGGTGGAGATGGGGGTGGGGGTGATGAGGCCTGCTCCGATGCTTATCCCTTAATATCTGGTCATGGATTCCACCACCACCACCACCACCACCACCACCAGTCTGCTGTCTGAGTTGATCTGCCATCTGTCCTCAGGTGGACCAGCAGAAGCAATCCGACACTGCTTGTTTGCAGGAGTTGGTAGCAAGATCCACATGGGTCATCATCTCCCTGGAATTGCCAATTCCTGCTGAGATGCTTAGTCGAGTTGTCCGCAGTCGGCAGAGAGAGATGTGGCGATGCCATGGCTTCTGACAACTGGTTTCTGGAATAAGATATGTGTTAGCCTGCTGCTAACTGCGGCCTCACTGCTGTCATTTTGGCCTTTCAGCTATCGCTAAATCTGCAGTAATTTAGGATATATATATATATATATATATATATATATATATATATATATAAAATGTTGAATCAGTCAATACATGAACAAAACGTGACAATGAAGAAGACAGAGGATGGAATAAGTTCTTGCATCACTCGCAACCTACCTGCCAAGAAAACCAGACCATGGCATCCTTATCATCAACTCCAGTCTGATCAAAACATACAGCAGAACAGTGTACTTTCCCGTTAAGCAGAGGGCCTGTATCAGAAGCTTGCATAGTTGTATCATATTGTTCCTCGGAATAGGCATATGACCATTATCACACTTTGTCTTCCGCTATATTTGATATTGGATTCCACCAGCAATCTTATGTTTCACCTATGTCTGCATACATTCAACTAATTACCATCTACTTTAAGAGCGGAATCCGCACACAATTACCAGACTGCCATCGGTCTCTACATGCGCGGGTGCATCACCATAACGTGTCCCGTAGCGCAACTTATCGAAACTCCCGTCTCGATAAACGAAACACGCGAGGGGGTATCTGCAAAACTACCTCTTGTTTCAATTTAGGGTTTCGCGACCGGAGAAAGAGCAGCGGCGTCTCGCTCTCTCTCTCTCTCTCTCTCTCTGTCTGCGTCGAGCAGGTCGGGCGAAGGCTTCGGACCAGAGGACGCAACGCATCTCTTTAAAGCCCTAAACGAGGGATGACTCTTGGAATCCGATGTGGGTTTTTCTTTGCCGATGGTCGACGACGAGGTATCGAATTTAATTCTATAGCCGAACTAAAGATTTACCATTGTTGGCTCGGATCAAGTCGATTCCGTATGGTTTGCTACGGAATCCTGATTCTTTGAGGTTGTTCTTGATGGGATTCCGTAGGTATTATCGGCCCCTCGCCGTGTGGTGTGAAGCGATTGTGGATGTGTTGCTGCTGGTTAGATTAGATTTAACTTTGGAGATTTGCGGTACTTCTCGATGATCGTTCCGCCCACCGGCTTAGTTGAGACAGAGGCGAACGTTGGTGGGGGCGATGCTGCCATGAGTAGTTCGTCCGGTGAGTCCTTTGTGACTATATTGATCTATCCTCGTACCCCTTTGATCGAAATTGTCTTTCTCATCAATGTTGCTCTCGATGACCCTTTTGGTGTGTTATCTATCTAACTCGATGCTTCAAGGAAAAATACTTAGATAGTGGTATGGCCTTCTAGTGCATTCATTCTCTGTGCATCATATCTATAAGGTTATATGATGGTTGATTCACATGGGTTGGTGAGAGGAAAATGGGGAAACTACCGATCAGAGATATTTTTTTTTTTTTGCTGAATTATGTCAATGCAGAAAATTATAATGCCAGTTTGATATGGACAATTGATCATTTTTCTAATGCATGCTCGATCCTACAGGTGTTGTATGTTCAGAACATGATGGATGGTGATGTTTCTGTTCTTATTCCTGATAAGTTTGGCCTGTGAAATACTGAATATTCCTTGAAACCTATGAGATTATATAGGCCTTGTCATAGTGGCTTTGATAGGGTTTTTCTTACAGATGAGTGAATGCTAATAATCCTTTTTCTTTTTCCTTAAAGATCTTCAAACTTCTTAATATTTTATGATGTTCTAACTTCTAATGTACATATTGCCGTAACTCTTGTGGATCTTTTGGAGATAATCGAGTTTAATTCTTTGGTACTACATGTCATCTTTACAGCAGGTCGGTTCCTCGTTCCGATACTGTGTCTGAGGATGACAAGATTCCACGTAACCCTTCCATGCATTTTTCTGCAGTAGTTGTCATTTTATTGTGCTATTGCTTACTGCATTGGAGGGTAAATTTTTGATAATGTACAATAATTTTCTGATTTGTCTTTTGCTACTCCAGAGTCTTGAGCCTGATCGGATCGGATCTTCAAACTTGAGAAACATAACAGATTTAGCATCATGAACTCCTTTGGTGGTGTTCTTTTGTATATCCTTTGATTAAGATCAAGAACTGTCTTCAAGATTTTACATAGCTTATAGTTTCAGTATTAGATTGGGATCTGAATTTACCTATCGTGTGTAGTAATGTCTGTTTTATAGTAGAGGAAAGTGTGTGGGTTATCAATTCTCCCCTCCTATGTGGATGATAGGGAGATCCTTGTAACCCACCCTCATAAACTGTCTTCTAGATGAGGATACTCCTCATCCTCATACAGATTAGAGGTTTGTTTTACTCGTTATCGTGTCATTTGTCAAATTCATCTCATGTTTGATCTTTCAGGCTATGAATCTTGGAACATCTAGTCAGAAAATGGTGACTTGCTATCTTGCATTTGAAAATAATGCCCTTCTCTGCACTGGAATTGTTCAATCTTTTCGGTATGTCCATCTAATTGTCTTCTTGCCATGCAGGATTACGTTTATCTCGGTGTTTTGTTTCCTCGCCAACCATGTGTTCGTCTACATCAAACTCAAGGAAATGGGCAGTCGGGTTATATGCTAAATGTTTTGTTCCAACCGACGATATTTCTTGGGCAACATTCTGTATCCATATACATGGAAAATTCTTGGAAAGATATTAGTGCTTGAAGTCAGGGTCAGGCTTTTTGAGAAGTATTTGAACTAATAAGCTATACGACTGATGTAGCACGCAAGTGCATCAATTTTGTCAGCAGGGAAGAAATGGAAGCTGTCACTAGTTGAGCCCTTTAACCACTTAATGTAACTCGGACATACTATTATTTTCTTCTAGTAGTAGACAAATAAAGTAACATGCTAAAAAAAAAATAAACAGGGGGTGCATATTCGCGTGCATTTGATAGCTACTTATTTGACAGGAACATGTGCGGTACGGACGAAAAAGAAAGTATTAGTCTTTTCGCTAGACTTGTTTTTTAACTATTTTTTCTGTAATTTTTTTTTTCTTTTTGGACTTTTCTTTAATTATGTCTCCATTTTTCAATTTTTTTCATTTGACATTCTCATTTTTTTTTCTGACACTCCAAATTCTTTTTTCCTTTTTTTGTACTCTTTCTTCTCTCATCTACTCCTATTCGTTTCTCATCTTCATCTTTTGGCCATGAGGAGACGGTGGATCTTTCAGTGAGGCTAAGGTGATAAGGCATGGGTGAGATGAAGGCAGAGGCAAAAGCAATGGGCAACGAGAAAATAGCAGGTAATATATTAGAAAAAAAATAAAGGTATCACATGGGAATATTAAAAATGGGACATCATCAGAAAAAAAAAGTTCAAAAAAGAGATTGTTTCATGAAAAATGTTTAATTTTTTATCTATGATTTTTTGATGAAAAATTTTGTTTTAGTTATCTGGTGTAAATAAAAATTTGAAATTCCGGAAACGACATTAAACTATATTTTCGCAAGCCGAGCATTTCCTTACACCCTCAACCGGCATTAATATCCAGGTTTTGGAGAAAGAAATTAAAAAAAAAGTTAAGATTAAAAATATACTATTCGTTTAATATGATGGAGATGCGGGGTATCGATCCCCGTACCTCTCGCATGCTAAGTGAGCGCTCTACCATCTGAGCTACATCCTCGGATTAAAATATTATAAATATAGATTTTATTTAATGTATAAATTATTTTATCTTTTGTATACTAATAAAAAATTTTGAACTTTAATATTTGTTCATGTCCACCATAAAATCATTTGTTATATTCTATTTACCGAACGAAATCTGCAATTTATTCTTTGAACGTATGATGATGCCTTGAGATTATGCTGTTGGATATACTCCGGAAAACTTGTGCAAGAACTTTGAAAAAAGGAAAGGGAAAACCAAAGCGGGAAAAACAGCAAGGAACCTAACCTGGGATGAATAGTAGTTGAGGGGAGGGACCATGGCGAGGTCGATTCTTGTCGCCTCGGATCTGGCGCAGGTGCACCCTTCAACCCCTTGCAAGAAGCCGACAGCAATGCTTCACCGAAATCTGAGAAAGAAGACCAGCCAGTCATTATGGCCATCCATTACGAACTCTCATAGAGAGGTCACAGTGCTTGCTTTAAGATTAGGACCAGGCATCGTTAGAGCTTGGTCCAAAAGAGAAAGTTGCACGTGGGGCGGGCTCCTTCACGCGTGCCAGGCCGTGTCAGGTGAGGCTTTAAAGATCGTTGCTGTTGATCCATCCCACACACATCTTTCTCAAAAGGCACACCACCTGGTTTTTTGGTTCCTCCGGCCTCGGATCTGTTTCCCATCGGGCCCTCATCATTTCATCGGCCTTGCATTCACTAGCGACGTGAAGTGGGCTATGGCTAAAATCGAGTCGGATCTCGATGCAACCTCTTCGGGATCCGACTCAAATAGGAAACGCCTACATACTGCATGAATTTTAGAGGCAAATCGGGTCCGGATCTTGATATGTTAAACATACTTTGTCAATCGAGATTCCACATGTGGATCCCGGTCCATTGCAAAATGAATTCATTCACCAGTAAAGATGAAACTAAAATAATCCTTCACAGTATTTTTGACTTGAAAGCATTCATTCCACTAATAGTCAAGATTCTAAGACTATTAACTAGAGACTAGACTCTCTCATCATCCACTCGTACAACTTCGATCAGGATTGAGAGTAGTTCAAGAAAACTTCATTTCAAGTCGAGTTATTCAGAAGAGATTAACTCCAAGTCACGACCATCTAAGCTCATATCTTGCATCAGGTGTCCGATATCTAGAGCTGATTAGATGAAATCAAGTAATGTCAGATGAGTCGATAGAGTATGGGAAAACAGGTCATGTCAGATTAATTTCGACATGTAGAATTGATGATCAACTTGGGTGAGTTGGGTCCCAAGCAAATGCAGCAGTGGAGCCAGAGGACATAAGCAAAACGGAAGGAAAGAAAAGAAGGGAGGATCTGTCTCCTTCATCCTTCATCCTTCACCTCTGCCTCATTCTTCGGGATCGCCTATCTTTTCTTCTCGTCTCCCTGCCCCCCTCTCTCTTGCTCCTCTGTCATCCCTCTTTTTCTCTCCCTACTGTTCCCACACAATCGTCTGCTTTAGTTTAACGAGAAGAAAAGCCAGCAAGCACGAGGAAACTGAGAGACCAGTCCTTTTCCGCTTGATCTCTCTCTCTCTCTCTCTCTCTCTCTCTCTCTCTCTCTCTCTCTCTGTGCATTACATATTATGGTGTCAAGGCTGTGTTAAACAGCCAGTTCTATATTTTGGGACCATGTATTTGATGGGACTATAAAGGTTCTATTCCGCTTTCTACGGACTGCTAAGAAAGAAGAGTTCATTAAGCAATCAAGCGAAACACTCACTAGTGTTTCGCCATCAGCATTCATACACAAACTCAACTCTGGTGCAGTACTGTACTCTAATCCGACCAAAAAGCTGGAACCAGTTGCTCATGTCTGCTTACACACAAGGGTGGAGGAGTTCAGCTGCAATTGTTATATGCCTAACCCACGAGGTACAACTGTGCAAGCAGTACTACTTAAGACTCTCTGCACACTCCTTTCACACTTGGCTACACCAAAAATTTGATGACAAAGTCAAATATTTGAGTAGCATAGTCCTTACAAATATGATTGAAGTAAAAGCAGTACTACTTAAGACTCTCTGCACACTCCTTTTACACTTGGCTACACCAAAAATTTGATGACAAAGTCAAATATTTGAGTAGCACAGTCCTTACAAATATGATTGAAGTAACCATTAATCTAAAAAACCTAATGGTTAAGAAATGTCTCAGAAATATAGAAGAGCGGATATAAAATTCCATCTCATATCATAATAAATGTTTTAAATTACATTATAATGAATCTCAAAAGCTTAAATTGTTGGAAAAAGATTCATTATTCATTAAACTCCTAAATAGTCTCAACCGTTAGCTACATCCTTCTTCAGCAATTTGTTTAAACTTAAAAGAGACACAAGGAGTAAAGTTTAGCTTAATGATCCAAGAAACTACGATATGCATTTAATTAGTTGTCTATAGTATGCAAGAAATTCTCCGGTAAGAAAAATTGAATAGCTTAGTGTTCTTTTTGTTTTCTTTCAATTTTTGTGTTCATCATCATGTTCTATCTTGAACCTTGAAATTACAACCTGGTATGTTTTTGTATGCTTCGAGGGGTCAAGACTGTGCCAAAGTTATTAAGAAATGATGAAAAACCTTGTTGGTCGATTGTGATCGGTCATGACAAAAAAAAAAGGGGAAGGAAAACAGTGCCCACTTTGCTCTTTTCTTTACCCAGTTGCTCAATGTTCCATCTTGCTTTCCTCTAGCCTCACACGTTCTCTCGGACATTAAATCTGGTGAAGACAGCACGCTCCCAAGCCTCAGAAGCTTCCCCTCGTACCATTCAAAATTCTCAAGGACCATCCTACACTCTCAAAGCCGACAACTAGGCTACACGGGGGCATATGATTAGTGCATTAATTACTTGCTTCAATTCACTAACCCGAGGCCAAGACACCTTTTTGCCCCCACGTGTCACCTTAATTTAATCACCCCCAAGCAAAGCAAAAGCTTCCCACCAAATCATAAGACTTGCTTAATTAGCAGTTGTAAGCAACCGGTAGCAGTGTTAACACTAGACATTAAACAAATTGATACCCAATCAAGACCTATTCGTAGGTAATTAAGAGGTCAGAAGAAGTTTCCAATTGACAATTGAACTAAGAAAATATAAACAATCTTATTAATTCTATCCTTCTGTCGAAAATGTGTTTTTGTTACTAAATCTACTCTACATAATGCATTGCATTGCAGAATTAGACTGACCTCTTCGTGTACTACCAATTTAAGGTGGGGGGGTATGGTTCGTACCTGCGTTGCGTGACGGACAGCAAGCGAATCAGGCGGCGGAGTCGCCCGTCACGAATCACACGGACCACCTCGACCGGGCCCCGCGCCTAGAAAAGGAATCAGAGAAGTGCCACGTCAGCGTGTACTCGCGCGTGAATCCCCCTCAAAAAGACGCGCTACCGAGCGAGTGATCCCATCACCGCCCACCTTTCTCGTCTTGCTTTCTCTTGCTTCTCATCGAGAGCCATTCGCACTTGTGCTTCTCACCGCCCAACTTCGCCTTTACCTGTCTCTTCATCGTTTCCTCGCCTGCGAAGAAGAGAACATAGAGATAAGACCGAGGGAAGAACTTAAGTGTTGGTGTTCTGTACTTGCTTTGTATACGTACATAATGGAAGAGAGGTGGGCGAGGGGAAAGCCCAGGAGCGGTCACCAGAACCCCTCCTTCTCCTCCACCCTCCTCGACGCCATCTACCGCTCCATCGACGAGTCCGACGGCGGAGCCACGTGCGACCGCCACTCTCTCATCACCGTGCCGAAGCGCCCTCCGCCGCCCCTCCGGCCGGCGTCAGAGTGGCGAACCGCAGAGGCGGCGACCCGTTGCCGGCCGCTTGCGCCCATCTCCACCTCCAGTTCCTCAGACAAATCAAGCTACGGCGGCTTCTCCTCCTCTTCCGAGCCCGACTCGGGGGTAAACCGGCTCAGGCCGATCCTGACCGTCGGAGCTCCGATCCGCTCCATCCCTCCTCCGCCGGCTGCTGCGGTGTTCGACCGCCGTGAGGAGGAGAAGAAGAAAAAGAAGACGGGCTCGATCCGCGGCAGGCTTCGAGACGCGAGAAGTTCCAGGTCGGCCGCGCCGGCGTCCCCGGGCGCCCGCCTCGCCGGCTTCCTCGGCTCTGTATTGTCGGCGGTGTCGGTGATCCCGAGAAGGCCAACGCCCACCGCTGTCACCGCCGCGGGCGGATGCGACGACTCCGCCTGCTCCACGGCGTCGTCCCTCTCGCGATCCTGCCTCATCAAGAAACCATCGACGAGGGAGCAGCCTCCGTCGGGGGAGGGGGAGAAGCGATCGGTGACGTTCTACCCGGTGAGCGTGATCGTGGACGAGGATCTGCGGCCGTGCGGGCACAAGAGCGTCTATGGAGCGGACACCGCGCCCCGAAGGCCGTCGGCGGTGGCAATGAAGGCGAGGAGGAGGGTGGAAGAGCTCCTAAGAGGGATGGAGGAGGAGGAAGAGGAAATGAGCGATTCAAGCTCCGATCTGTTCGAGTTGCAGAACTTGACGGTGATCGGAAGGGAAAGAGGAAGGGGAAGGGGAGTGGGAGGAGGTTACGGTGATGAGCTTCCGGTGTACGAGACGGCCCACCTCGACATGAATCGCTCCACTTCCCAGTCTCAACGTTTCCTAAAAATACAAGAAAGAATGTAAAGAAAAAGGCGGAGAATTGGGTGGTGATATCTTAGGAGGGTTTGGTGTCTTTCGTTGATCTTTATCGGCTTCTTACTATGGTTTGGGTTTATCTCTTTGTAAGACTGTTCGGTTCTGTAGCTATCAGCTTGTGTACGAATACGAAGAAAGCTTAAGTATTATTGTTCATGAACTACTAATTAGTGTCTTACTGCATGGGGTATGAGAATCTTATATGAATTTGCCTATGATGTACGGTCGAGGGATAATATGATAAGTTAGATCTCTCTAGTATTTTTTATTCTTAGATTTAAAAAAATTATATTAGAATATCTATAGTTATGAAAGTGTAACATCTAATTTTATTTATCATAATCTTATCAGTTTTATCGATAAAAATATCAAAATGATATATAAAAAGATAATTTTAATATTTTAATTATATTTTCGATGGTGACAAACAAAGATACTGTTGGGGGTCGCGGGTGGTTATTGTGGATGAGGAAAGAGAGCAACAATAAAATGTGAGGCAAAATAAGAAGAATAAGAGGACGTCATAGATGTTGACGCTTTGTCGGTGCCAATAATGATGCGAGGAAGGGCGACATTACTCTATATCTGCATCGGTGTCGATGTCGACGTAGATGCATAGCATCGACATCTGTATCGCCCTTTTCTTCCTCTCCTCATCTCTCGTCGCAGTTCTCCTTTTCCATCCACAATAGCCATCCATAGCCCCTAGCGACGTCGTCCTCTATCACCACCGAAAAAATAACTAGGAATTTGAAATTATCCTTTTACCCATCATTTTTGTGCTTCCATCGATAAAATCGATGATATTAGGGTAAATATAGATATTTCACTTTCATAACTATAGGGATTTCAATGTAAATTTTTTAAGTTCAAGGACTGAGATACTAAAGAGATCTAATTATAAAAGATAATTTATAATTAACTCTACTGTCAATCCAGTAAAAGAATGATTTAAAGAGCTCGACAGACAAAAGAGGGAAACTTGTAGAGGTATAAGGAAGCAACCTGACACAAGCTATTAGTTGCTCAAACAATAAGTCTCAAACCAAGCCAAAAAAATGACAATAAAGATACAAGAAGGTTGGTTAAATCTGAACACAAAATATCCTTCAAGTGCATCATGGTAAGTTATGTTGGCAATTGCTTCAGCTCAAACACATTAAGCACAGGAACATAGGGGATTCAATAAGTTGAGCAAAAGAAGGTTTTCCAAGATGATCAAATAACAATCAGTAGCATAATTCTCTGCAATCATTCACAATTTGATGATCGAAATGATCTATCTAATTAATAGGCCCTAAACAATCATATCATGGTTTAAGATTCTTTAAACCCTAATATGTGAGTGCCAAATGGTCCAAATCCTATAATTGAAGTAATTACTTGACCTCTCTTACCAATAAACACTGCATAAAACTAAAAAAAAAGGTTCATTCTGCACCTAGTATGTTCATGGTATTATAATCAATATGATCACCTATTAATAAGCATATTTTGCACCTAATCTTTTTCAACATATGGTACACATTAATCCATTTTCGGTCCTAGACTTGAGCATATACAGGGTTTCTACATGCACCATGAATATTTTCCAAAACGGCCCATTCCCATACCACATTTGAATGAGCCATGTGCCATGGGCCAGTATGAATTTGCAAGTTGATAGATTGAGAGAAGTGTCTGCGACAACTTTTTGCTGATTCTGTGATTTGAGTTTCCGAGGCACCAGTATGAGAGTTGCCACGAAGCCACCTTCACCTTTTTGAAAATGCCTGTAACATGGATTTCCAAGTTAATAGATAGAGAATTATGCATGTCTGAAAGTGCCTCCAGCATTAATTTATTGCACATGCATTTCAACAAAAAATGGAACTAAGACATTATCTTTGATGTGCAAAAACTAGATAAGAGTAGAGACGTCAGCTATAAAAAACAAAAAATGTGCTCCAGGATTAGACAAAATCGAAGGATTATCAGCAAAAGCCTGAGGAGGTTCTTATTCCAAACAAGATAAGAAGTTTTAGACATGTCTCCAAGGACAAACTTTGACCCCAGTTATGTTCTCCGAACGTATCACTATCGCGCTGGATTGATCTACAATCTTCCTTATAATCTCAATCATAATAAAGATCAAATTTAACTCAAACCTGTAGAAAAAGTGCAATGCTCAAAACCCTCTAGGTAGTTTAAGAGTAGGCAGAGAAGATCAAAGTGAGAGCACAATGTCACACAAAAAGGGAGATGATGACAATTTAAGCATGGCAGATGGTGAGCTTCAATGAAACCACCAATCTGCCTCACCTTTTCTGAATAGACTACAATAAAAAAATTAAATTTTGTCTCTAAATGGCCATTCAAGGATCGGGATCGTGTGCAGCAGATAAGTATGATTGTACCAGCTGCGTGAGATTCAAAGGACTTGAAGATTTGAACATTTCTACCAGCGATCATCCAAACTAAAATGAGTAAGTTCCTTATGATCCAGTAAGCTAGGATATGAAGACAACCCAAGAAACATGAAGATCATCATGGCTAAATTAGAAATTAGACTTACACATGGTGTTGGGAAACCTATATACAAGCACCTAGCACCATGAAGTATATCAATTTAATAAGTGGAATCATCTAATCTCCAAGCACAACGGATCTGAATAAGCAGAGGATGCATATCCATAATTTTTTTTTGATGCTAAAATCATAGTTAAGGATGAATTTTTTAAGAAAATATATGTATCTGAGGATACATATTTGCATCTGTACTCTTCAAAGCATAGCATATTCTTATAGGACAACAGAAGGCTTGATTAGACTAAGGTCATTTAGTGGAGACATCTCTTCTGTGAAATACAGGCTTAATATAGCCTAATTTCAGTCAGTTGTTATTTAAATTAAGCTATGGCTCAATTCAAGGTTGATCTCAAAGGGCATAGTTTATGTGAACCATACAATGGTTGTGTATCTTATTTATGGGAATCAATCAACAGGTTTTTATGCAATGAATGCAGATATATGCATAGGATCTTGTGCCAATTTAAACACCAATAGTGGGTGCCCTCAGCCAATCGACGATAACTGATAATATCCATGACATGCTAATTATACTTTGAAATAATAATTAAGCCACTTCAATTAAAAGCAAAATTCGAATTCCGAAGCATACCTACTGATACGGGTAAAAAAACTGATTTGACATAACACCCCGGATTTGACGTAATGCACCCCCACGTCGGACACCCTGTGCGGCACACTGCCCCAGAACGTGCATTAACAACGACACGACGCGCACCCACACCCACCATACCCAAACAACCTCCTCGGCTGACCCCTCATGGCCGGCCGAGGCAGGGGATGGCGCTGACTGACACCCCCCATACCCTGCGGCAGCTCGGCCTTCCACGCAACGACCACGACAACAGACGCCATCGGAGGTACGACCCTGCCCCGGCAGGATGGCACATCAGGTAACATCAAACCTACTTATAAATACCCTCTGGCTCCCAATAGGAAGGGGGACGATCTCACTCAAAAACTCCTCTCCACCATCACTGACTTGATCGTCGGAGGGGTCGGGCCGAACCACCGACCCGACCTGTGTGCAGGTACTCGACCGCCGTCGAACCCACTTGACGCCGTGGAACTTTCCAATCATATCCCCTACATCAGTCACCACAGCACCCCCGGGGAAGCCACGTCTGATCCCAGCCATTTGGAGCCCTGAACCAGCCGCGTCGACACAGAGGTCACGGCTAAAAAATGTTTCTTACCGTAACACCTACCATGCAAGACATCCTTGAATTATGGAGCTTCATGAAACGACATCCCAAACACCCATTCCATCGAATACCTTCCGAGCGCTTCAGGACATCCCACTAAGAGAGGGCCCGCCAACGTAGAAATCCAGCAAACGCCCCGCATTTAAGGCCGGCGCATAAACCATTTCACCGAGTCGCAACACGGAAACTCGGCGATAGGTTTTGAGAACAAGCGGATGGGTGGAAGTCCGAACCCGGGAACGCACGGATAAGGGAGTTCCAAACGAAGAACGGGGCAGGCATCGGCGACGGAGAGAGAAGATGAGCTTGGAAGCGACGAATGGGTGGTGGTCGAGGGCGGCTTTGGGTCGGAACTAGTGGAGTTGGAGCAGGTGGACGAGGGAGGCGTGGTGGCGGGACGCCGAATGCATCTTTGGGTCGGTCGGGGGCAAGAACGAACCGTAGACCCGATTACCCGCTTATTCGACATGAATCCCACCGTACAGCGATGCGGATTCCTAATCTCAACCTGATAACCCGTTTATTCGGCTTGAATCCCACCGTACAGCGATGCTGATTCCTAAGCACCTTTCTGTCGTTTACTACATAATTATTCATGAACTACAGCACCTGCTTTCCATAACCCGTCTCGTATACTGTCTTTTGATTGGTTAAATCGGGCCGCTGTGGTACGGGTCCGCCAAAGTAGGACATCGTAACTCATCTAGGGATCGTGGGAGGTGTTGGCTCGCGGCGAGTAGCGAATGGTCAAATTGGGCCTGCTGTTGACTGAGTCGATCTGGCCCAACACCCACGTCATCCAGTCCACTGTCATTTGGGAACGACTTCAAGAGTCGGCTCGAGGCGGTCGGTTCGGGCTCGAGTTGGCCTCCCACTCGGCGGACAAAAGGTGAGTGTGAGTTAGGCCGGGACGCCAGGTCATCTTAAGGTTATCCTCTCTCTCTCCCCCTCGGGGGCTTCGTGGAAACCCCCAATTTTGGTCTTCGGTAGTCCGCGATCGATCTCTTCCTCCATCGACCGATCGATCACAAGGAGAAGGGGAAAGGCAAATTTCTTCCTTCCCTAGCTTTTCGATTTCGATCGCTTCAATCCTTGCGAATCCCTAGCGAGCGGAGAAGGTTTCTGCCGATTGCGAGCTGATTCGAGGGTTTCTTTCTGGTGAATTTGAAGGTATGGAAGCCGGAACGGGTGGGGTTTCCGGGAGTTTCTGAGGAGATAATGGTCGGATCGCGAGCGCAGTGGCTCGATTGCATGGGTGAAGAATGCGGGAGCTGCGGAGCGGGGTGCGTCGAGGGGGCCGTGCTCCACCGCCGCCGCCGGTAGATCGTACGTTGCGGAACACGAGGGCGCGGGCTGCCTCGAAGAAGCCGGAGGTTGTAGCGGTTGCGGCTGGGGGTAGCCGGCGGGTGAGGACCAGGGCCGCGGAGGCGCGGGCGGCCGTTGCCGCGAAGGGGAGGCAGAGGGCGAGGTCGGCCAAGGGGAAGTTGGTTTTGATCGAGGAGGGGGAGGGGAAGAAGTCCGATCAATTGAAGGAGGTGGTGGTGGTGGAAGAAGAAGAAGAAGAAGAAGAAGAAGAAGAAGAAGAAGAAGAGGAGGAGGAGGAGGAGAAAGGAAAGGGGCGCACAAAGCAACCGGAGGAAATAAGAGGGAAGGAAACGATGGGTGACGATAGTGGTGGATTGAGCGCCAACAGGGTTGTGGGACAGGAAGAGGAGGGGAACACTACACCATTCCCTGAAAAGGTACATCTTTCTTGTCTGTTCTATTTTGTTGGTGGAAGTTTTTGTTCTTCGTGCACCATGTTCTTATCTTTCTCTGTGAATTCTAGTTTGTTGAATTATACGTCATTGGTTCAGTTTTGGTTTTTTCCTTATCTTTCTCTCGTTTCTGTTATCTTATTTTAGTTTTTTATGTGATCATAAATAAAGCCTTTCTTCCTGCTTCAAAAAAGTGCTCATTTTTTGCTTACTCGGTGAATAATCTTCAGGCTAATGTATCAATAGTTTGATCCTCAGTCCAGTTTAGTGTGCATGTGTCATCGTTTAGAAATAAGACGGTTGGTCGTAATTTTGTTATTGCCATTTTGGTTGACTATATTGATCTTTTCTTCTTGGCTCTCCTCTCTGAGCTGTTTAATAATAGGGATTCCTATTAGTGGACACTGGCTGTAGCATGTTTTATAAATTTTGTAATTTTTTAGAGCAGTATATATTAAAACATGTTGCCCTTACATTTACCTCATCTAATGAATCTGAACTTTGTGGTTTCACCTTAAAACTGATCTGATTACTGCTTGCTGTTGTCAGAGCTATAATTTCTACTTTGTGGTACAAGTTTTTTGCAGATCTGTTATGTTTTATTTCTTTCATTGTATAATACAGGGAAAAATAGTAAAAGTACCTATTACTTCTATACATCTTCCTTCTAACCCATATGCATCTTCCTTCTCTTATTGTATCTTTTCCGGATAGAAACTGGACTAGCATAGGATTCTTGTTCTTCCGGTTCATCTTGATTTTGCCTCATTTTTCACTGACTACATAGTTTTTGCATTTTCCACACTTTTGTTTTGTATATTTCTTCAGATTCCCATTCTGAGGATCTTGATGAATAATCTATCCTACACTAATTCCTACTTTATCTGATGTATAAGGAAAAAAAATTATACAAGTTGTTCCTGTTCATTTTAATTGTCTGTCTTCTAAGGAAAAGCACTGTGGTGGAAGCTGATTTAATTGTTTTTTAGTTGTTTTGTTCATCATTTTTGTTCTAGAACTTCCTGGGCATAATATGCTAACTTGTTGGTTTGTTTTGAGATAATTTTCAATTTCCGTTCACCCTCTCTTTATGCTTATCTTTCCCATATTCTTTAGTTAGTATAGATAGAAGTCAATATTTGAATCTCATTTTTTGCATTTGTTAGCAGCTGACCCCTAACAATTGGGACATTACGACTTGTTTTGTGTTTGTGTGTGTGGCTCTTCTTTTCCTTTTCTTTCTTTTACTAACTCACATCACTGGTTATTTTTAACGCCTCAACTTTTAGTGCATAGTGTCCTTCAGGCTCGTGTGGTTTTCGGTTCTTTGCTTCGCTGTTTATTCACTATTGACTCAGGATAATTTGCATCTTCTTTTGCAACTTTTTGGTTTAATCTTCTGAAACTCTCGGACGCATCGAAGCCTTCATGTAACACCCCCGATTAGTTCTACATCGGAAGTGGATAAGACTAAGATTGACTTATAAGGATCTAGTGAGTGTACTACTATCAACTTTAGTTTAAGCATTTTGGCCAGTGGTTTGGACCAAATGAAGTTGATAGGCCAGTTAACCTATCAAGCCTGGGTCATGACATTTGGCATTAGAGCCGATGTAGTATTTAGGCATGGTGAGGGGACTCAAGTAGGAAAGAGCTACTCGTGAATGGAGTTAGAGGACTCGTCACTGCGTGAAGCCACCACTAGGTTATGTTCACATGTACCATGCTAGGATTTGATCTGAGTTATGCTAGGCTTTTTTCCTTGACGAGAATATCAAGTCCTTGAGTGGGGGAGATTGTAACACCTCCGGTTAGTCCCACATTGGAAGTGGGTAAAACAAAGATTGACTTATAAGGGTCTGATGAGTGTACTACTATCAACTTCAACTTAAGTATTTTAGCCAATGGTTTGGGCCAAACGAAGTTGATAGATCAGTTAGCCTATCAGACTCAGATCGTCACACTTCAACTGATCCTTGGTTGCTCGAGTTATTGTTTTTGTTAATGGTTGATGCAGGTCTTTTGTTAACGTATATTATCCACAAAAAAACTATACAACTTATGTTTTGGCATGTTTATGGTTATTTTTTTGTTGAATGGATTATCTGGGGAGCGGTATGAATAGCTTTAATTTTTTTCCTGTCTTTGTTTCAAAGGTGTGTAAATATGAGAATAAAGGATTGCCTTTATTTGGAACAATTTCAGGTGCAGATCGGTAATTCTCCAGTATATAAGGTTGATAGAAAGCTGGGCAAGGGTGGGTTTGGACAGGTTTTTGTTGGCCGTCGAGTCTCTGGTGGGATTGAAAGAACAACAGGTCCTAGTGCATTGGAGGTATTATTATTGGCTCTCTCTTTTGTTTATCTTTTTCTTGGCGGAGCGGAAGCATTGATAAAGTATTTTTCATGTGTAGATATTATCTATCTTGCTACTTTATTTAACATTGCATCTGATTTACGAATTTCTTTTGCTTAATAGGTTGCCATCAAATTTGAGCACAGAAGCAGCAAAGGTTGTAATTATGGTCCTCCTTATGAATGGCAGGTTTACAGGTTCGCCTTGAATTTCTCTTTGCACAGGTTATCTGATGTTCCCTTGTCTCTCATGTGGTCACTCTGAATCATTAATTTTGCCTTTTGGTCAGTACTCTTGGGGGCAGTTATGGGGTGCCAAGGGTGCACTATAAAGGTCGACAAGGTGACTACTATGTGATGGTATGGTTTCTTCTATTTCTTGTGTGCATTCTTTTGCATCTGCCCATTAGATGGTTGGTCGTGCAGATGTCTTTACTTGCTTCATGTTACTTGTCAGTATACAACATTGTTCAAGAAACTGATATAGTTGCTACTAATTTGTCTGTAATCCACAGGTAATGGACATGCTAGGTCCCAGTTTATGGGATGCTTGGAATACTTCTGGTCAAGCGTGAGTATCTTTTCACTGTGATTACCAGCAGCCATTATGTTCATTCGACCTTTGATTTCCAGCAAATGACTTCTACAGTGATGTTTTCAGTTATCTACCTACTTCTTTGCACCTGTCATGTTTTGGTTGTGTGATCTTAATGCATATGTATTTGCACATTTTATCTAGTTGGTGTTCTGCTATTGAGTAGATTTCTATATCTTCATATAAAATGGTCTGTAGTCAGTATTGTCTTTTGTGTACTAAGAGTGTTTTGAAATTTCTCAGGATGTCAACGGAAATGGTAGCTTGTATTGCTGTTGAGTCCATATCAATCCTTGAAAACATGCATTCAAAAGGGTACAAATGCAATCATACACTTACCCGTATATTCTTCTATTTGGAATTTGTGTTCCTTTCACGCAAAGCTGCCTTGTCTTGAACTAATTGAATACATTTTACTAGATATGTCCATGGAGATGTAAAGCCTGAGAACTTTTTGCTTGGTCAGCCGGCAACACCTCAAGAAAAAAAATTATTTCTTGTTGACCTCGGATTAGGTGAGTGAAGAACCTTCTGGTCAGCCAATGGCAGGCATCTCATACCTTCACCTTCCTTTTTATTCTTTGATTTTTTTAAATTTCTATGCACGCATATTTAATTTTTTTAGATGAATACCCCTTGCTTTAGTCCAGTTATATATATATATATATATATATATATATTTATATATATATATATTGCTTATGCTTCCTTATGTAATTGCTTGTATGCATGTTGTTTTAGCCACAAGATGGAAAGATGCTTGCAACAGTAATCATGTTGAATATGACCAACGCCCAGATGTGTTCAGGTATGAATTTTCCACGCGTGACAATGTTTACTTATGGGAGGGATGTCCTCCCTGGTCTCTTTTCGGTACCATTGCTGATACTGGCTGTTTGTTTTCTGTAGAGGAACTGTTCGATATGCCAGTGTTCATGCACATCTTGGAAGAACTGCAAGCAGAAGGGATGATCTGGAGTCTCTTGCATATACACTAATTTTTCTTCATCGAGGCAGATTACCCTGGCAGGGCTACCAGGTAACTGATTGCAAGGAACACAATTTCCAAAATGTCTAAGTGGCTGTCATACATTCAGAGAAATGTGCTTCTCTTTGTATTTATATGTCTATGTGCATCGCAGGGTGATAATAAATCATTCCTAGTTTGCAAGAAAAAGATGTCAACATCTCCGGAGATGATGTGTTGCTTGTGTCCTCCACCATTTAAGCAGTTTCTTGAGATCGTGGTCAACATGAAGTTTGATGAGGAACCTAACTACTCGAAACTAATTTCTCTGTTCGATGGATTAATTGGACCAAATCCAGCAGTTAGGCCAATTAACACTGATGGTGCTCAAAAGGTGATTCCAGTGTCTTTATAATTTGATTTTATGTCAAATTCTGGAGTTGCAAGTTATGACAAATCATCCCATCTATCAGGTTGGTCAAAAACGTGGCAGATTGACTATTGATGAAGAAGAAGAAAGTCAACAAAGGAAGAAGATTCGCTTAGGAGTGCCTGCCACCCAGTGGATTTCTGTGTATAATGCTAGGCTTCCTATGAAACAAAGGTAGATTTTCATGCACTTGTTTGGTTTTTCTTTATAAGGAAAATTTTCCTTCTCTGTACTAATCTTTGAGGATCATGGTAATATTGTGGACTGTTTTTATTGTTGTCTTATTTTTGCCTTAGATTTGTGGGTGTGGCCAACACATTGGATTTTTTTTCCTCTTGAGAGCCATTGTCTCTGACCCCCTAAAGGTCATGTTCTTAGCACACACATGAGGCTAATTATGTATATTATTAAAATAGAAAAAGTGTGTATCAATGGTCAATGGTGATATGTAATTGGTGGAATCACTGATCTATTCATCATAAAATAGACTATCTGTAGCAACATAGTACTTCACGAATGTAGAGAAGATAGCCCAATTTTTAGGTAAATGAAGCAATACCATCCTTTTAACTTTATAAATCCTAATTTGGTGCTTAATATGGTTGACATAAAGCAATACACTTAACCATATATCCATCTCATCTAAAATTAAAAGATCCTACACTTGAAAATAACAAAATTTTCCTTTTGGATAATTATAGAAGGAATCTGGATGCTTCAAGGAAGTGTTCAATACATATCCAAGAAGTTTCCTAGAAGTGTCATATCCAACGTATATCTAGTGCTGATATGGCATGTGGCCTGAAATATTCATCTATGTATCCCTTTAATTGTTGTGCATACATGTTTTACCAGAACAAGTAGAGAGATACTGATTGTGTCAGAAAACATGAAGCATTCAAACTTTATGAAGTTAAGCTTTGAATATCTTCTATGATCTTTAATAGTTCTAAAAAGAGATGTTGAGATTTAGTTATTTAACTGGAAGGAAAATATTCTTCATTGGTATGATCTTTGTAACAAAATATTTGGTCTGTCCCTTGGCATTTTATATTCAAAATGTTCACTTTTTGTCAGCAGAATCTAGAGCATTGATGTTAAGATTTTTGTTTCCTTATCTTCCATTGGCCCTATTATTTCTTGGAAGGATCTACTCATTAGCAATATCTCATGGTTATTCCAGATTGCTTATATTAATGACGTGCCCTTTTTGATGTTGTAACTTGTATACAGGTACCACTACAATGTGGCTGATGCACGCTTGGCACAGCATGTAGAGAGAGGAAATGAGGATGGTCTGCTTATTAGTTGTGTTGCATCGTGCACAAATTTGTGGGCCCTTATTATGGATGCAGGAACTGGTTTCACATCCCAGGTCTATGAGTTGTCCCCATTCTTCCTTCACAAGGTATGACCACATTATATTATTAATTTTTGTTATCATTTAAGCTGTCATTATCAATGGAGAAAAGTGATGTAGGAGTGGATCATGGATCAATGGGAGAAAAACTACTATATCACCTCTCTTGCTGGTGCCAACAATGGAAGTTCTCTTGTGGTGATGTCAAAAGGTTTGTCTCTTGTGCTGGAAATTAATGTTCGTGTTTTACACTCTTAAATCTTCTCAGCAATGTCAAAGGCCGAGACAATCATGCAAATATATATATATATATATATATATATATATATATATATATATATATATATATATATATATATATATATATATATATATATATATATATATATATATATATGTATGTATGTTGGTTATCATATTGTGTAAAATGTTGATTGATGGGGTGAAGGAATCTTTTCGGCTAGTCCAAACTTAAAACTGTTTCCCTAAAGTTCAGATGGCTGAAAATCTTTCTCCCCAAGCTCTGAAAATTTATATACTACAATTTAGAATGATGTTTAACTCTTCCTTTTAGTAATAGTTGCCCATATTAAAAGTACAGCTTGAATGAAAAAATAACTTTGTTGTAAGGTTTTGGCATGCATCAGGACTCCTATTTCATATGCATTTTGATTGGAGGATCTTAATCACCATCTCGTCTTTTGAATTGCCATAAATTGTGAATAACACATGGTTTCTCCTTTGTAACAAAAGACAGTATTCAAGAAAGAATCTTTTTTGATGTTATATTGTATGAAGAGCATTTACATTGAGAATATGTGGGTATAGAACTATTATAATGTATAAGTTCAGTCATTCAATTTATGTTTTGAAACTTAGTATTGAAAACCAAGTACTGTTCTAAGCATTAAAACTAAGTAAATGTTGTCTTGTGAGACATAGATGGGGCTCGCGTTAGGTAGGTGATATGGGTAAGCCATATAGCCATAGACGGATAGGAAATGTTTTCTTTGTATAATCAAATACAGCCAGTTTGAGATTTCCAATGAAATAGTCATTGGAATGGATCCACTTAATGATGCAATATATGATATACGTAACAGCAATTGAATGATTTTGTTTCAGCATGTGTTTGTAGAGTTCCATATAAGTTTGTAGCCCGATATATCCCTCGTTGTATTTATTCACATACCTTGATATGTTTCAGCATCACGTTCATGAAAAATTCTCTTGTTGTAACGGAGCTAAAATCTTCTTGAATATTGCCCATGTGGTCCATGCACTAATTTATCTTTGATCTCTAATTGTATCTGCAATTTAACTCCTTAGGCACCCAATACACTCAGCAGTCTTACAAAGTAAGTGAGTCTTTCCCCTTCAAATGGATAAACAAGAAGTGGAAAGAAGGATTTCATGTCACGTCGATGGCAACAGCTGGGACACGATGGGGCATCGTCATGTCACGCAATGCTGGTTTTAGTGATCAGGTGTTATGCAACTTCCTTAAATTTAAATGAATGATATTGTGGTGTGTATCAAATCAAATGAGAATTTTCCCTGTGAAATTGTTCTTAAAATGTGAATAATTTGCAAGATTAGCAAGTTAATCATCATCCTAACTGATTTACATTTGTGACAATCTGTTTGGTAGTCTTTTATGAAAGATATAGATCCTACTAACTTGTTTATACAGCCGAGCTACTTCAGTATTTGATTATTTGATGCTCTACTAGAATCTGATGTAGTGGAAATGGCTTGCATCTGGATTGATGCTTTTGCAGGTTGTCGAATTAGACTTCCTGTATCCAAGTGAGGGCATTCACAGGCGTTGGGACGGCGGATATCGCATTACTTCTATGGCTGCCACCTGGGATCAGGCTGCCCTTATTCTCAGTGTGCCCAAGCGGAAGCCTGGTGATGAGACACAAGAGACCCTTCGGACATCGTCATTTCCAAGTGCCCATGTTAAGGTACTTGTATCAATTTCCTACTGCACTATATTCCAAGTAAAAACATGTTATATGCAATAAGTTTGGGCCATGTCTTTGTAGTTTGTGAATAGCATTCTGACTAAACTAAGAATAAAAAGAAAAGGTAACAGAATTATACTACCCTTAATTCAAGTTTATGGCAACTTTTTTTCGATTTCCAGCTATTCTTTCTGCCACCTGCACTTGCTTGTTGTTGTCTTTCCTAGATTGACAACTATTCTCTTTTGTCTTGTGCAGGACAAGTGGGCAAAGAATCTATATCTTGCTTCAATTTGCTACGGACGCACTGTATCATGATATTTATTTCAGCTAAAATATACCTCCTAAGTTTCCGAGATCAGCGGCTTCTCCTGCTATTTAGGTGATCTTACATTAGCATGTACATCAATGATGTCTGGATCAGATCCGCCTGGTGCTGGCTGATTCACTATATTTGTTTTCCTTGTTTGTAAATCTATTTGCATGGCCTCACATTCTGTGTGCATCTTCTTTCTATACACTGACCGTGATAGATGCGAGTTTCTCATGTAGGGGTCATTAGAATCTTATAGAAAAGGAAATCCACAGATCTTTAGTAACATGACCACGTGAAAAGCCCATGTATCTCATTCAGTTCCTATGGTTGGGATGTTACATGATTTGCCTTCATGTAGATGATTTGTTTTTTTTAAAAAATAATATTAATTAGTCCCCATATTTCTTTTGAAAACCTGAAATACTCGTCTAAAACTAAGATATTGGAATCTGGTGATGATGAGTTGACCTAATATCAGAAGTATCATCCATTAGTGAGTGAGGCATTTGACTAAGATATTGGAAGTTGGTTGTTTATTTGCACTATATTAGTCGTAGGTCCCACTCACGTTGATTGGTTCGTTCCCTGTCGCCGAGCCAACGGGGGATCCCTTGTGTGGCAGCTAACCTTTTTAACACCAACCTCCTCGTTAGCATAAGACAAAGCCTTCCCGCCTCTGATAGCGTTTGGACTTATTTGCCCGCCTCTCTCACCGGGCGCGTCAAGAAAAGACTTGGCTTTCGCCTTTTGGGGCCTCGCGATCTGCACCTCCCCCTACGCAAGATCTCCGCGCGGCGGCGGCGGCGGCAGCGGCAGGGGTTGTGGGCCGGCCACGGCGGCGTCTTCCGCCCTCTCGTCCTTCCGCTACGCCGACGGCCTCGTGGTAGTGGGCATCTCCGTCTGCGAGGCCATCTCCTGGCTCCTCATCTACCGCACCTCCACCTACAAGTCCCTCCGCTCCTCCATCGATAAGGCCTCCAAGAAGCTCGACTCCATGAAGCCCACCTCCGCTCCGTCCTCCTCGTCCGTGTCGTCGTCTTCGTCGTCTCGAGCCAAGAAGATGGACCTCGTGGAGACCAGCCTCAAGGACGCCACCGGCGACCTCTCCCTCTCCAAGTTCAAGTCCGGCGCCGTCGTGGCGGCCGTCCTCTTCGTGGTATTCGGTCTCCTCAACTCCCTCTTCGAGGGCCGTCTGGTGGCCAAGCTCCGCTTCGCGCCCATCCCGCTCGTCCTCGGATGAGCCACCGCGGCCTGCCCGGGACCGACGCCACCGACTGCTCCATGGTGTTCTTGTACTTCCTCTGCTCCATCAGCACCCGTACCAATCTGCAGAAGTTCCTGGGTTTCGCGCCCCCGAGAGGCGCCGCCGGGACTGGGCTCTTCCCGATGCCCGATCCCAAGACCAGCTGATCGCTTGATCCAATGCGATAGAGGTGCGGATCCTGAACCCCCGATGCATCAAAATTGGTGAAATTGCTTCTTTCCCTTGGTTTTCTTGAAATTTGATTGTCCTTGCTTGATGTAGATCTCGGTATTACGTAATTGAGTATTATCTTGAAAATTGATTGCTCTTTGCTGAAATCCTTTCACGCTAATCTCCAAAAAAATGAAATCTTTTCTTGTGTCTTTGTATCTGTGATTTTGATACATTTGTCATGACTTGTTATGTATGAAGCCCAATGATGTGAGATTATGACTGTGAGGATTTGAGGTATAATAGAACATCAGTATTAGGGAAGACTACACCAACTAACTTATTTGGAGAGCCTGAAACAATTAACAGAATGCCATTTAGTATGTTTGTATCGAAATAGTACAATATTCAGGTACCTCTTGGGCATGGAATTCCTAAACTCGAAGCAATGTCTCTAGAGGCTTTGTTTCTTTGGTGACATGCATGTCAACCATCTCTGTTCTTGTCCTGTTGTTCTACAATAAGCACCTTTGTTTTATTCCATGGCTTCTAGATGAGGATCCTTCTTTACTTGGAATTATTACCCAATAGAAGACCTGAAGTTCCAAACTATATGATGACATTGGTTTCCATGATCCTCTCCTGCCATCGACTTCACTTGTGGCCTATGAAGCATATGCACTTCCAAAAAGAGCTCCTGTTTTTTTTTTAATCTTTTTTTGCCAACTGTGTTACCTAAATCATTTTTATTCTTATCTATGAGGCTCATTATTGGCTCAAGACACTTTTCCAGTATAATTACCCTACTGCGTTTGATGCTCTTGTTGACAGACAAACTATAGTTCTTGCTTGCAATTTACTCGAACTAAAATGTACTGTTGGTAAAATAGACTATGTGAATTTCATTTGGGACATGCGTCATAGAATCATGAACATTGATACAAAAGTTAATGGCTTAATGCCATCCTTAGTGCAGCTATGTTATTGAAGACTTGTTTCTCTGACTTGTTATCTGCCTCATAGCATTGTTTGAGTTGATTAGTTGAAACATGATCCGAATGGTCCACGTAACCATGACCTCTTTGGTTGATTGTGTTTCTTCTTTCAAGGTTTGGTCAGATGAAGGAAAACTATTTGATATGGTTATCTGCCTCATAGAATTGTTTGAGTTGATTAGTTGAAACATGATCCGAATGGCCCATGTAACCTTGACCTCTTTGTTTGATTGTGTTTCTTCTTTCAAGGTTTGGTCAGCTGAAGGATAACTATTTGATATGGTTATCTGCCTCAGAGAACTGTTTGAGTTGATTAGTTGAAACATGATTCGAATGGCCCAGGTAACCATGACCTCTTTGGTCGATTGTGTTTCTTCTTTCAAGGTTTGGTCAGCTGAAGGATAACTATTTGATATGGTTATCTGCCTCATAGAACTGTTTGAGTTGATTAGTTGAAACATGATTCGAATGGCCCAGGTAACCATGACCTCTTTGGTTGATTGTGTTTCTTCTTTCAAGGTTTGGCCAGCTGAAGGAAAACTATTTGATATGGTTATCTGCCTCATAGAATTGTTTGAGTTGATTAGTTGAAACATGATTCGAATGGCCCAGGTAACCATGACTTCTTTGGTCGATTGTGTTTCTTCTTTCAAGGTTTGGTCAGCCGAAGGATAACTATTTGATATGGTTATCTGCCTCATAGAACTGTTTGAGTTGATTAGAAACATGATTCGAATGGCCCAGATAACCATGACCTTGTTGGTTGATTGTGTTTCTTCTTTCAAGGTTTGGCCAGCTGAAGGATAACTATTTGATATGGTTGAACTCCCTTTTTATTGTAACCCCAAACTGAGTGGTTGATGGTTGATCCCGATTATCATCGCTCGAGTAGAGAGCTGCTGCCTCGATAAAACCGCCATCACTAATAGCAACTCTCCTTTGTGGATGGACTATTAAAGATATCGATCAGGATGTTGCCAATCTCAGTGTCAGAAGCTTCTGTAACTATCTTCAAGAATGATAAATGCTAGGAAATGCCAGAACCAACCAAGGTGACATTGCCTTCTTTAATGCCTTAATACACCCCGGTCACCCCTGGTTTAAGCAAAAACAGTTCATTCTACAAGACAGCAGTTGGAGGTGTTGCCCCTTTGTCCATGGCCTTGTACAAATTGCCATTGTTGCCTTTCTTTTATAAGTGTTATAAAGTGCATTTCTTTTATAAGTTACAAAACACTTTCTTGCCCATAGATGCAACTTTTCTCAAGCATCATATATTCTCGGACTAGTTGAGTGGGTATTAGTTTAGTTCTTGCTTACTCGAAGAGTGTTTAGAGCTAAGGACTGTTGCGCATTCACATCTTTCCAAATGCACACACTGGACTGCTTTTATGCAACAATTTGAGTTTTTCTTTGAAATTTCTTTAGCATATTCATGCATTTTAGGATCCTGCTCAGCATTTGTTGTAATATCTTGCCATGGTTGTCGAAATCAACTTCAGTCAGTTTTAACTGATACTGCTGTTTATTTATTATTATTTTTCCCTTATCGTTTTGCAGTCTATGCATAATTCTTAGGAGGGCTGGTCATGGTGAGGTTGCTAGAACACCCTGGCACAGACAATTTAGAGTTGCTGGCTGACAACTGCAGTTGACAATCCCATCTTCTATCTCAGATCCCAAAAGCATTTCTACTGTTAGTAACAGGACAAATGAGTTTTTCCCCCATCTTTTGGTGAAATAAGAACTGGTAAACAACTGGATTTTGACAGTGTAACATGTTTTTGGTATCAAATAGTTCTTTTGATGTAATCTGACTTTTCCCCAGTCACTTTTTTTTTTTTGGTTTTAACCTGAATTTTCAGAGATCAAACAAAATCCTCTCACTAAGTGTGTGCAGATAATCCTCCACCTTCCAAAAGAATACACATCACCCCAGCAATTAAAATGTTCACCATCCAAACAAATCATCACAAGCATCAAAGATTCTCCATGAATATACTTCTCATACTCAAGCCAAACTGGTGGTGGAGGATCAAATCCACCAAAAGAGACAGATCAAGAACCATCATCCAAGGGTAACTTTATCCAAAAGAAAGCCTTCAGGAACTCATGTTTCATATACATGAACCTAGCAGATGACTGTAAACAAAGATCATGCATGCAGCTCAAGCTTGGGAGTTGGGCAGCTTGACGAGTATGGAGTGCTCCGGCTTGTGGTCGCATTCGAAGTCGAGATGCACAAATGCGCGTTCGACCTCTGGTAGTTCCTCGATCTTTATCTGCAGCGATTCTCCGATCGCATGGGCTTCTTTCAGAGGTAAATCTTCTGGGAGTTCGATGTCAACCTGCAGGTGGACAGAGCCACACTTTTGACTCAACAGAGGAGTAATAGTTCCATCTTCTATCTACTTCAGGACGATAACGAGAAAGATCACACCACCAAATCACCTCCACAAAGTAAAGGACCCCAAACGTATATGCTCGGACGGTATCGACACGTTTAATCCGAGGATGATGCCTTATCACAAGGTAAGTTAATTTCTGGAGCATCTCAGGTGGAGCTGACTGGCCAACCAGTGAGACTGCAATCAAGAATAATTCAATTAGAGAAGAAGAAATAGTATATATGTTAGTCAAAAAAGATGCTGCTGTTAAATGGATGGCTCATCAGACCTGCGTTCTCCCATACGGTTCCAGACCAATTTGTAATCGTATAGATCGCGAGAATAATAGCCCCAGCAGGATCGATCCACCAGTAGAACTTATCGCCAAGAATAGCAGCAGCCAGGCCAAGAACATTGGTCACAACATCAAAGTAATGGTCCTGGATATCGATAACAAGCCTTTGATATTGACATGATTAATACTCAATGTCTTCAAAAAAAAAAGGAAAAAAACTACATACAAACCATCAATCAAAGAGGAAAAATTAGTAGTATTAGGACCTTAGCATAGGCACGGACGATCTTGTTTCCGGAGGTCCTGCAGTAAAGCCACAGAGCTAGTTTTACAAAAGTGGCGGTCAGCATGATCGAATACAGCCACACCAGTTGAGCCGAGGTCATCTTGTCCGCAGGCTTGTTCTCAATCAGGCGTTCCAGAGCTTGAACAAAAACTTGAAATCCTAATAGAACATGGCATAGGTGGTGATATTACATACTGACAAATAGATGTAGCAAGTACCACAATCAACCCCTCAAACATTTTGTATAAAATAGAACATCTGATCATTCTACACAGACCATGACATGTTTGGATCACATGAGTTTTTTTATATACAGACAATGACAAGTCAATAGGTCTTTACCACCAAGTCTCATTTTCTGTGTCATAGTTTCCACAGTTCACTTTGTCTTCAGCTTCTTCGTATCCTATGGGCATGCTGATAATTCCTAACACCAGCCATGGCCTTTGCCCATCACAGTGCCAAAACAAAAGATCTAAGCATGTGATAGGACTGTGCTGACAAATGCTTCCTAAGTTGTCTTGCTACTTTAGTCAAGATTTCAAGTCTAAGTAGCAACAAGAGGCAGTAGTCCTCCACAACTTGCTCTGATTTCTGATGCATAATAATACATCCAGAAATCCTGATCATGTTATGAACCACACCGTATCGATAGCCTACTTTCATGGTGTAGCAAGTAGGAGTTGAATCAGACCTTTGCAAAGCAAATTCCACATGAATGTCATGGATTCAAAAGGCAGCACTCAAATTAGAGCTTCTAAGCAAAATTTCAGATATGAAGAGAATCCAGATTTCAAATGAAACATGTACCTAAAGTGGCCATGATAGCAGCAAATACGATGATGCCGACCGGTTGAACGCGCAACTTGCCGATCGGGTACTTGTATATGTTTATGTTTTTCATGGAAAGATGAGTAAACCAGAGAATGCCGCCCGCCATAAGATCTAGCAATGAATCAAGTGTCGAAGCAGCAATAGCTATGGATCCGCTTCGTATGGTAGCATAAATCTGCAGTCGAAAATTCACTTTAGTTTGCCATTTTGTGAAACATATCCTCGGATATCGAAAAACCGATAAATTAATTACACACTCACTAACTAGCATGCTAAAATCTCTTGTTTTTCTTTCATTTCTAAGGCTCCAAGAAATCAGTCAATCAATCAATCACCTTCAGTGCCAAGAGCGCAATGTTTGCATAGTTGGAGATCTTCATGGCAAATTCACTCTGCCTTTGCTCTTCAAGGTCCAGAGCTTCATCAACTACATTAGGTGTATTCAATGAGTCCACTTCCTCAAAGGATCTTAGGGTTGCAAACTGCTTCTCATAGTATTCCTTTTCCCCTGCAATCGACATAGAAATTAAAACATAGACATTCCACAAGCATTAGAACCTACCAATCAGTGAACGACAGTCTCCAAAACAACACTTTTTAGTTCTTCATACAGAAATAGCAAAAGAGGGATTTCCCAACACCCCAATCCCCTGAGAAATTGAAAGGAAATAAAGTTGAACTCCATCAAAATATCATCAAGAAATACAAGAGACTAGTACGATCAATGCACTTCAATCGGGAATCTCGATCTGAGATTTTGAGAGGGATTCCATTCCATAGATCAATTTATATACTTCAACAAGAAGTTGACCGGTTACCTTAGTCAATCATGTAGGTTAACAAAAGAGACGAATTCTTAAACTATTGCAGCTTACGTCACTCTTGCCATTTTCAACGCCAAGAAAAGAAGAGGGAGGCAAAAGGTCAACCTATTCTGCGATCAAAAGGGGGGATAAAGAAAAGCACAAGCTTTTAGCCTATCAAACGTAAGCTACGGATTGCTTCCGACGGGGAAGACGAAAAATGGCTGCTTTGATTCCACAGAAGATGAAAGAAATAAAAGAAACCAAATGGATTACAGGGAAATCACATGTCAAAAACAGAAAACGGAAATGGAGAGAGGAAAAATAAAAAGAAACGCAAGAAGGGATCTTTAAGGGACGGCCCGAACCTTCGAGGAGGTCCCTGGTCCGGGAGACGTCGATGGTGAAGGGACGCTCCGGGTCGACCCCGTGCTTCACCTTCTCCGGCAACCTGGCCACGAACTCGCCCCTCATCGAGTTCACCGAATTCTTACGCGGCACCCGGCGGACGGCGGCCAGCAGCGGCGCCCTCACCTCGTTCTCCTCCTCCGCCCTCCCGTTCTCCCCTCCCGCCATGATCTCTCTGTCACCCACCCACCCACCGCAAAGACGATCGAGGATCCAAAAACAAGGATAAGAGAGAAGAGGGAGGGAGAGACGGATCGGTGTTCGTATATATAGACATGACCAAACGCCCCACCTGACCAACGTACACCGCAAGGCCCGTTTCTTGTCTTTCTCTTGCTATTCTCACGCCGACTTATCCAACACTTTACTCTCTCTCTCTCTCTCTCTCTCTTTCTCTCTCTCTAATTTAATGTTAGAAAATTTAGCTTGGGAAGGCCGGTTTCATACTTTCTTCTGTAGCATTTAAAGATTAAATACATCATCAAATTTGACCATCAATTTAAAATATTAACGATGGATGAATGTCTATAGAGTAATTATACTTATTTTTAAAAATATTTATTATATTAAAATAATATTATTATAATATTTATTATCAATAATTATATTTAGTTTCATATTCACTGAGGAGCAGAGGAATCAATGTCTATTTTTTTAGACTCTCTCCAAGGATAAAATTATAGGTGCATATCTAAATAATAATGATTTAATCAAGAGATTTAGATTTTTCGTAAAGATTTAATTTGAGATGAAATTTGATTGATTTAGGATGTTATAATGAAATTAGCATAAAATATTCATTATATATTACATATTAATACTTATCATTTGCATCATTTTCTCTTTTATATATTTGTTTGTGAATTGATGGAATAGATAAAGAAGATGATGCACAAAGATAAATGAATGTGTTAAGTAATATTAGAATAAAGAGAAAAGGAAGGTCAGAATTAGGCAGCTTACCTTATTTATGTCAATGAACATGGATTGATGTGTTTGAATATTATATAAGCCATGTTGAAGTTTCTCTATTTGGCAACTTTCCATTTTAAAAATATTATGCACAGTAATGCCCAATTTTTTATATTTCATCAATTAGCATCTAAAGTTTTAGTATAATTAAAATGATATATATATATATATATATAAGAATAGATCTAAACCAATGGGTTTGGTTGGTATTGAAAGGGTTGCTGACTTTGTGGCCACACAGAGGCAGGACTGTTTCTAATGGAAGAGAGTTCAGAGGATGATGATGGATGTGACTCGATGTTTGCGACTGCAGTGCCGTCCACAAGAAGGAAGGCAGGTGATGTTGGTGTGCATGAAGAAGATTATTGGCAGAAGGCTTTTTATCGCTGCTTCTCTCTTTTGTTTGGATTCAGAATTATTGGCGGATGGACCACCGGAGATGCGGAGGAAACCAAACCAGGCAGGAGGATATCGCTAACGCAATGCTTCTGTGTCGTCCGGAAGCCCGCCGGTGGCCTCCACGTGACCCACTTTCCGCCTGCGTCGCCACCTGCCGAGATGAGGACAAGGTGGCGTGTTTTGGATTGGATTCGGAATCTTACTTGTCTTGGGAGGAGATGGCCACAACACCTTCGATTTGGTTCCTCGCCGGTGATTGATTACTGTGGTGGACTATCAGCTGTTAGAATCATCGTGCTTACGGAAACACAGATGCAGAGTTTCCAAGTAAGCCATCCGATCCTCTGTTACGTCGTCTGTTCGCCGCGGGGAAGAAGACAACTTGTCGGAAAGATATTTTTTGCTCTCGCCTCGAGAGAAGAAGAGCTTCGGTAAAGAAACCCGTATGATCCAAACCCTCGATTCCTTCTTCTTCCTCTGTTGTGGTGAGGTACGAACGGTACCCCCACAGCGGCCTCTGTTTGCATGTGAAGGTTAGTGCAGAGGACATCAATGGCCATCCCTGTTCTTCACTCATCTTTTAATATCTATAGTAATATAACATTAGATGATTTTTTTCCTGAAAAATCTCTCTTTTTTAGCTTTTTAATATTTACAGTAATATAATCTAACGCGTTTAGAAGTGATAAATGAGAATATAAAAATAAATTATATGTCAGAGGAATCAGAGTGTCACAATGTGACAAAGAAATGTCATAAATATCGATAAAGAGTGGGGTAATCCAAACTTACGAGTCTTCAAGGCAATAACATGGTTGAATTTATAAAAAACGATGATTGGATTGGCAATGACTATAAGAGAGATGTCTACGATGATGCATAAACGAATGAGATTGTGTGAGCGATACCTAACACGATGGATCGCCATAAAAGACGGGTGGGAAGCCCCGTTGTGACCACCTCATTTTCCTTTATCAAGATCAACAATCATGATATATCAGAAGGGTCTAATGACTAATGTGATGGAAAGCGATAGAAATAATAAGCGATGATGAGAGATATTTATAGAATTATCAGAAATATGAGCACCATTCGAAAAAAAAAAATCAAAGGCCACCTTACAAAATAAAATCATTTTTTATTTTATTTTTTACTTAAAGTAAAATTATTTTTTTTTCTCCACTAGTTAGTGGTTCTAGTTTTGTCGAATTGAAAATAAGAACCAAGTAGGTTCCAAGCGATTCTAGTTCTGAATTAATATCGCCTATTCAATATTTTTTATTTTTAATATTTTTAAAATATTTTTAATATTCTAGTTCTTTTTATTTTTTATTATGTATTTAGGATCAAATTATTAGAATTCAATTATACTAATTCAATTCTAGTTCGATTAAGTGATGATTGGATTCGAATGAAATCGTGAAGGCATCTAATTTCAAGGAGAGAACCCTTAATATCAAAAGAAGAATTAAATGAATTAATAATAAAAATATAGATGCTAAACATTGAGTATAAGATTTATGTGGCCTGATTTTTCTTATCTGCATTTACAAGACAGCTAAACTTTTTTATCATATAAACTTAATGAAATAGAACTAATATAATTCTCTCCTGAGTTAGATCAAACACAAACTCAAACCAATATAAACTTCAAACAACTCTGCTCTTAACCTCTTTAAATCTGCTATAAAAAAACAAATCCTAAGAGCACTCAAATCAAAACATTATATTCTTCGTTCAATTTGATTGTATTAGAGATCCATATATCCAAATAATAAAGGCAATAATAAATTGGGACTGTTTTAGATCCTGTGGATAGTGGTGAAGACTAAGACTGATTCCACCACCTCCTAAGACTAAAAATTCCTTCTCATACCAAAACTTTCGATTTCAATCTCTGTTCTTCCTTGTTTTTTGTCCTCCAATTTCAAACTTCTTCCAGAAGATGTCATTCGATTTCCTTCAACAAAACCACATATCTAATCATGAATGTGAACCGTGGAATTTTTTCTGTCAATGTTTTTTCTTCCTTGTTTGATTTTATTTTTTATTAATGAAATTACCCACACACACACACACACACACATATATATATATATAACAAAAATTAAAAAAAATATATACTTTTTTCTCAACATAATTTATTTTCCTTTGTTTGATTTTAATAAAAATTAAAATAAAACATATTTTCGTCGCCTGAGAGATTCGAACTCTCGCGGGGAAACCCCATGTACTTAGCAGGCACACGCCTTAACCACTCGGCCAAAGCGACGAATGTGTTACATTGCCCTAAATATTATATATAAAGCCATAATTATAATAGGAGATTTCCATCAACATGCACAGTTATCTGTGGGACTATTTCTTGCAGACAAAGCAAAGTTAGATCTGGTCAACGCATGACGCCGGTCAAATCTTCTCGTGTCGCACGGTCAAGTCTATGCCCACGTAAGACATCTCGGAATGTTCTCGGGTTCCACGTTGAGGAACCGGATCAGAAGCTACAGATCTCGTCTTCACGTGCTCGTTTCCCTCGCCAATGCCGTGCACGTTTCATCCTCGGGACTCGTATAACCCGCGTCCGCCATGGTTGGCACCTCCACCGCCGGGTAATGATGACGTAGAAGTCAACGATTTGACTTGGAGAAAGGCTATATTACTGGGCTCGACCGCCTCTGCCGGCTGCAGAACTCCCATCGTTGCGATCCTCCTCGGTATGGCCCCCGCCATGGACGAATTCTCCTCCGGCGTCAGTGATGTGCTTATGAAGGTGATCATCTTCGCACTCGTTCAAGCGCTGGTCTACCTCATCCTCACCAAGTCCTCCGACGTATTCTCCACCAACAGGATGAGGTCCCGCAGCTTCCGGCCGGCCCGGACGGTGAGCGTCCGCCGCTGGCTGGCCTTCCTCTCCGACATGCCTCCCGGCGGCGAGGCCTCGCCATCGTCGTCGTCCTCCTCGCGGTCTCCTCGGGATGATTCCTCGCCGGTCCACCGCAGAGATTAGCTTGTTCTCGAGGAGATGCGGATGACTGTGGTGTTGCTGTAATTATGATTCGTTCCTGCGTTTTGATGTTTGATGTTTGATGTTTGATGCTTGATGTTTGATGTTGTTGATCTCTTGCTGTAATGATGCTTAGACTTGGATGATAATATTATGAGATGAAGAACCAGATTTTACGATGAAAAGCACTCTGTGATCTGTCTGTGCAAGAACAGGATGTCGTCAAAGACCATCCAAGATCTTCATGCTTGGTTCATATCCAGCAGGGATTTCTCTGAAACTTGAGGCGAACACAGATTTGATGCTCTGATTCCCCCACTCCAATCTCTCCCACCACCCTCTCTCTCCAAATATCATCCTCAACTTCTCTGCACTCTTTGCTCCCAAGGGAAGCTGCTTCAGCTCCGAACAGTTGTACACGAGAATCCTCTCCAGACCAGGGAATGGCAATGCGTGATCTTTAATGCTCACCAACTTCTTCAGGTCGCGAAGATAGATGTATCTGAGATTGGGTAATGGGGTTCCGATCTTCTCTGCTTTTTCCTCCTCCATCACGCGCTCCATTTCGTCACAGTTCTGTACGTAGAGTTCTTGGAGGAGTGGAAGATGCAAAATCCATGTGATGTTCTTGAGGCTGTTGCAGCAGAGAAGGGATAGAAAGCGAAGGTTAGGGAGGCAAGCATGAGGTGGAACACCTCTCCAGATGACCCTTTCTAGCTCCGGGAGGCACACCAAATTGAGAACCTCTAGCTGATGCAGTCTCCAATTCGGAGCGTCATCAGCCTCCTCTCCCATGACCAATTCCTTCAAGCACCGGCTGGATTCGACCGTGAGGTTTCTGAGCCTCCCCATCTTGTTTCTGCTGAGCAGTGCCGGCAACAGATGGAGAGAGATCAAGCCTCGCAGCTCTCTGATGGTCAGGGAGTGCGTCGATACATGGCGTATGCTGAAAAGCCTGAGCAGAGATGGAATGTTCCTCACGGTGAATCCGACAGACCTTAGTTTTGGCAAGGACACCAGCTCTTCGAAGGTTATGCCACGGTGACCACGCACCGAAAGCCAATTCCAGTTCGCGAAGCCACTCATGTACAGGTTCAGTACCTGCAACATTCCCAGGCTTGAGATCACTCCACAAGGAATCGTCCGGAGCTCCGTCGTTCCCTCCAACTCCAAATGCCTCAAGCTCGTCAACTCTCGGATCTCCTCCGGCAAGCAAGCGATTTTTGTGTACGAAAGATCGAGGAACTGCAAGTTCACCAATGTGCCAACCTCTGCAGGGAGGCGCAAGAAGCCAGTGTGAGACAGATCCAAGTACCTCAGAGCTATCATGCAGGGAAACAGTCCATTTGGGATCTTGGAAAGACGCTTGTTTCCTCGGAGGATCAAAGATTGGAGGTCGGGGCAATTGCATGAATCAGGGAGTGCTGCAATGTCCTTGAACATGAGGGATATCGTCTCTGCTCTGCTCCACTCATCCCATCCTGTTCGACCACTGCTGTTGGCTCCCACCGACCATTTGTTTCTGCTGATCCCTTCCTCGGAAGCAATCCATGAGGCCATCTCTCGAACAACATCGTGCATCTCCAGACGACTGTTGCTCCTTTCGCTGTTCTTCAACAAGGACGAAGCTTTCAGGGTTTCGATCATGGCGTTCCCGATGTTATAAGCTTCATTGATGTCATCGAAATGGTGTGTTGATCCCAGACCCATCCAAGACCTGATGAGGTTTTCCTTCGACATGTGATAGCCTTCGGGCCACAAAGAACAGGACGAAAAGCACTGTCTCATCCTATGATCTCTCAAGCTTCCGCAGCTAACGTGCAGAAGAGCAAGCGATTCATCCTCTGCACTTGAGATTTCATGGAGCGGCGAGGTTTTGATCGACGAGATCACGCTTTGCCACTCCTCAGCCGTCTTCTTTGCGGCCATCGCCGACCCCATCGTGACAAGAGCAAGCGGCAAGCCGCGGCACTCCTTTGCGAGCGTGACCGCAAAGCTTCGGATTCTTTGATCTCCCACGGTATCCTCGCCGACCGTGGATTTGAATAGGTTCCACGCCTCCTCCCACTTCAGGCATTCCAAAATGAGGATCTTGTGAGCTTGCATTCTTCCAGCGATGTCCACCAGCCGCGTCGAGATCATCAGCTTTTGCTTGCGTCCGATGGCGCAGTCGCTCGACGGTTGCGGGATTCCAACCTTTGCCAGTTCCAGAGGTGCCCAAAGGTCATCCAACAGCAGCAAGAAGCTCCTCGCCTTCAGGAAGTCGAAGATGGCGGCAGCTCGGACGACCTCGCTATCGTCGTCGTTGAGGAGCAATCCGACCTCGTATGCTATGGCTCCCTGGAGCTTCTTGATATCGGGATCTTTACCGACCACAGCAAGCATCACATGATCAAACTCGGTTCTTGCAGCGCTGCCGCAGAACTGGTTGTTGATGCTCCTCAAGAGGGTGGTCTTACCGACGCCCCCTGTGCCATGTATCCCCACCACGCCTACTGCATCATCTGCAAGGTAACCGAGGGCCGTCTTCAGGTACGCCTCCTGTCCAACAATGGGATTCGGCACGGGCAACTCCCTGGCAGGACCAGGGGGCAACCTCTCAGTGACAATGAAGACGTCTCTTGCTGTTCTTAGAGTCGGCATCTCCGCCGCATCCACGTTGTCGGTACCTGTGCTTCTGGGAGAGACAGGAGGCAATCTTACAGTCACATCGTCGTCATCTTTTCTGCTCTGATGATGCTTATAGGCCGATCTCTTGCTGCTCTTGCATGTGCACCAGCAGCTCTTGGAGCAACAACCGGCGAGGCACTTCTTCTTCTTCTTCTGCTTGCTACTCTGGCCCTCGAAGACGCCGGCGGCATCTTTCGAGCTGTCGGAGGTTCTGGCGCAAACTTCCATCGCCGGAACCACCTTCGAGAACCACTTCTTGACGGCGCGTTTCCGTGGTTCTGCTTTGGTACCTCTCATTCTGTGGAGGACGTACGTCGTTCCTCGACGCTCGCGAGAGATGTGCTTCTGAGCTGGAACGGACAATCTCCGACCAGCTCCTCAATCGGATTCCATACGCCACTAGCAGAAGGGCCGATGACGGGAGAAGAAAACGGAACGAACTCAATTGTCAGCTACGTAAAGACAGGATAACTCATCGAGGATCGACATCGAAGCAGCAGAGATCGAGGAACAATGCTGGGGTGGTTTGAGGACAAGAAGGACAAAGACAGCAGGAGGTCATGGTTGACCTTTTCCTTGTTTCGTGCAGGTCAACCCTCAGGGTAGTGGGCAACACAACACAGGCAAACTTCTCCTCGGGCTAATGACATGCAGGCAATTGCTCCGACGTTGAATTCAAGGATGTCATGCGAAGCACAACTTTTCAGACGTTGACTAAAGAAGAGAACAAAAGGTGACCATTGCACATCTTGATTGAAGTATGGTCGATTCACGATGGAAGACGAATACTATGCGTTCTCAAAAGAGAGAATATAGTTCAATTCAACCACCTTATTCTTAATTGCGACAGAAATATTAATTGGGACATTACGGTATTATTGTATGTTATAATTGTCATTAAATGCATGCGTTTAAGTGCTTCGCATGTCTAATTTGTCTAATACATTGGTCACTCAATATATTCGATGTGGGTGCTCCACCAAGTTCTTGACGAAGTGGTTGCAGAATCAATTTCCTTTGATATGATCCATTCACGAAATTTCAATTAATTTTCAATAATAAATTAAGCATATGAGAAAGCTTACCAAATTATTCTTATAAATATTTTAAAGGCCAATATGATTAAGATGTATTGGATAATCGACTTTTTCTTACCAATAAATGTCGAATATATATATATATATATATAACTAAGAATTTAGGTCCAATTTATATCAATTAATTAGTGGAGTAGAAGTAGTAGAATAGTCTTACGATCACTATCCATTAAGATTCAACCCTACATCATACGGATTCATCCCAACAAATATTAATTAGACAGGTTATTAGGTGCATTATCACTCACAAATTAAACATTTGCAATGCTTATTTATTAATATTTATAATAATTATTATATCTTCTCAAATTGCAAGAAATAAGAAAAAATGACCAACAATTGATGGAAATATCAATGCATGTATGTATACCATTAAATGGTCCATTCCCCATACAATAACAATAATCCCCATTAACATATATATCATTCCCAAAATTCCAATATTAATCCTCAATACGCAGTTTATGGAGGACTTATTGACGCCTTCACCACACTAACAATTCGACCTCTGATCAGCTCGCGTTGACCAGCCTGCAGTTGCTTCTGATCTCTCCGTCGCTCCCCGTCAGCGGGCTAATATTCCCCATGTTGATCATCGACAAAGCAAAGCTTTCGAAGAAGGCGGTCTGGTTGCCGGCGTAGATGCCCACGATCGAGGCGATGGGATCGTTGCTGGTCGAGTAGAGCTGTTGGTCTGATGCGAGGAGGCCCTCGTTGCTCTGAAGGTTGAGGTAGTAGGAGTTGTCGAAGGCGTCGGGGGTGCTCAGGTCGAGATTGTTGAGGGTTGTCTCGTTCCCTCCGTCCGGGCAATTCGCTTGCAAGGTCGTCAGGTAGGAGGTGTTCAGGGTCGGGTCTGCGATCCCTGTGCCGTTGAAGTTGTAGAGGCGATCGCTGAAGGCGCCACAGCGTGCGCGGCCGAAGGTGTGAGCTCCTGTTGCAGGTTTGATGGCAAGGAAAACAGGTGGAGTACTCAGAGGAGGATTCTTTCATGCATGGCATTGCTTCGGAGATTAATGTGGTGTGCATGCGAACCTGAGAGGGTGACGAGGTCGGTGTCGTTGAGGCCGACGGCGGCGAACTTGGACTTGAGGATGTCTAGGGGTTCGAAGGGGCTTGGAAGGTTGGTGTTGGCGCCGGTCAGGTTTGCTGTGGTGCCGTCTCTTCTTCCAAGTTGCACCGTCCATGATGGACCTCCAGACTGCGACAGAAGGCGATATGAGAGACTTCTCTCTGTAGCTTAAAAGCTCTGAAATCTATTCAGACAGCTTTGCATGCATCTAATCTCATGCATCAAACAATCTCGTAATCAGTGAGTTGGCATGAATTATATGCCCCGCATGAGAAGACAGAATAATCCCAAGTGCATCCACATCAAACATCGATGACCATTCATGGAGCTACTGATGTCTCTAGCATCAGTAGCAGAATCACGGCACATACCTGCTAAGCGAATGCATGGTTGGGCTCCTCTGCTTTGGTTTCCATCAAAGAAGGAAAGAAGAGAGAGAGAGAGAGAGAGAGAGAGAGAGGATGGACTTACTAAGCTGACAGAAGCTTCAGCTGCAAGGGCGAGGATATCAGCGCAGGAGATAACTCCTGGGCAAACATACTCGACCGTCATCTTGATCGCATCGATCACATCAAAACCCCGAAGAGAGTTGCTGTTCGGGGGCGCGTCCTTCTCGCTGACAATCGCAGTGCTGTTGTCGAGCAAAACCGACCCATCGCAACCCTAAACACATGCGTATGTAGCTTCATCAAAGCCTAACTTTGAGGGAAGCCCCGAACCAAAGAAACAGTACTAAAAGAATGTAAATCTACATCGACGAAGCAGTCGTGGAAATGGAGCCGGAGGAGGCTGGCCGGCATCCGGGGGTCGGAGCTCTGGACTAGTTGAACGATGGTCTGCACTATGTCGGATACATTAGGGCAGGTGCTGTCGTAGAATGCGGGGCTTAGCTGAGCTTGGGATCCATGGAGAAGGAAGGCCATGAGGGTGGCCACAGCCAACACACCCGAAACATAACACGACGACATGGTGCAGTACAATGCTTCCTATCGTATGGTTTGCCTTATGCGATGTATGAGACTCGTAACACAGACATATTTATACACTGAGGAGGGAATATATGCTTCCAATTCGTATGGATTGACTTCTTGGAAGGTGAAGGATGAGAAGAATGACTTGTTGTCACGTCCCCAACGCTTATATTTTTCTGTGTGTTCTGTAGAATTGATCTGTGACCTTAAGCCAGATTGGGAGTCGATTTCTCTGCTTAACATTAGCTTTGTGCTCCAGAAATGAAGCCTAATCACATGACGTGCACGCAGTCAACAAATAGCGACCGGGATGCTCGCGCTCGCTTGGGTTTAATATCCAAGAATATATAGCTCTACGTTTCATTAATATTTATTATGTGGCAAATGGTATGATGATTCCCAACACTCGAAGGAGTTTTATATGATACATCGAGTGATGGGAGCTTCATTGTTGAAGAAACAATGTAATATAATTAAGGCATGGAAAGTGAGTGCTCAAGTAACCATGAAAGCCATTTCTACCTGCACAGAGAAGAACGTGTTGTAGTTTAATGTGCATCATCAACGTTTGCAACATGCTGCTGCAACATCCTTGCACCAAACTTCCACCAACGTAGCCAAGCATTGATCCTTGAACAGCATTGATCATTGATCATCCATTATTTAGTGAAATATGTTAGATTATCTGGATAATTACATCGATAAATTAAATATATTTGATTCGAAATTGTCCAAAAACCCTAAAATACTGGATGAATAAGCAAATATTACTTTTACCTCTTCCACTAAACTTCTATTACTTTTCCTTTCTTTATATAAAGTGCCTTCGCAAATCTGTATTCTAAGCTGCGGGGAGTCATTAAGAGGACCGCATTGACTGCAAGGTTAATGCGAGCTTACGTGCCACCTTAGCTTTGCCAACCTCTATAAATCCATCTCCACCCTTAAGACTGCAACCACACATACAAGATCTTAGATCGCCACTGTGCCTGCCCACAGATACAGAAGATGGAGTCTCGCAGATTTTCTAGCAGCCTTTCCTTGCTTGCAGCTCTGACAGTGCTGTGTCTCTGCATGGGCGTGAGATCACAACTAAGCACTAATTTCTACGCAGAGAGCTGCCCTAATGTGTTTAAGGTGGTGCGAGGTGAGGTTGCTGATGCCCTTAAGAAGGAGGCGAGGATGGCGGCTTCGCTGCTTAGGCTTCACTTCCATGATTGTTTCGTGAACGTGGGTTTCATTGCTAATTAATGGCAGCTTTTACTGATCTTTATTCCTGATAGCTAACAGATGTATTGATGCAGGGCTGTGACGGCTCGGTTCTTCTTGATGGGAGTGATGGTGAGAAGTTTGCTTTCCCCAACCGAAACTCGGTGAGGGGATTCGACGTCGTCGACTCCATCAAGACTGCCGTGGAGAACGAATGCAGTGAAACTGTGTCATGCGCAGACATACTCGCCATCGCAGCAAGAGACGCAGTTGTCTTGGTAAATACTGTACCACGAACATCATCATCGGTGCTATGAGGAACTCAAACGAATGCTACCTTCTCTGTGACTGCAGAGCGGTGGCCCTTCGTGGAAAGTCCCCCTGGGAAGAAGAGATGGCTTGGTGGCCAACCAAACAGGAGCTAACACTAACCTTCCTGCTCCATTCCACTCCATCAACACCATCAAAAACAAGTTTGCTGCTGTTGGTCTTGACATCACCGACGTCGTCGCCTTGTCAGGTTCACCGTCAACTCCATCTCCATCTGTACAGCACGAGGATTGCATCTGTTTACCCGACGAGCTTGTCGCTGACTGTACAGGTGGGCACACCATCGGCCGGGCACGGTGCTTGGCATTCCGCAGCCGTCTCCTCAGCTTCTCCCCGACCAGTTCGGCGGACCCGTCGCTGGACTCGACCATGGCTTCGGAGCTGCAGAGCCTCTGCCCGCAGGACGACGACGGCAGCACGGCCGCGGCGCTCGACCGCAGCTCGGTCAATGCGTTCGACAACCATTACTTCAGTAATCTGCTGAACCAGAGGGGGCTGCTGCCGTCCGACCAAGGCCTGTTCTCCAGCGACGAGGGGGTGGCGACCACCAAGGATTTGGTCGAGGCGTACAGCAAAGATGCAGGTCTCTTCTTCAAAGACTTCGCCAACTCCATGATCAAGATGGGCAACATAAGCCCCCTCACTGGCTCAGTTGGAGAGATACGTAAGAACTGCAGGGTGGTGAACTAATCGAGATGGCACCAAATCTGTATAGAGATCAATAAAATGGTAGTCTATGCTGCCATCTGTTCTTGTGGAAATCTGGCTAAATGATCCAAAGGACTGCATAATTCCACGTGGAAATCTGTTCTCTACTTTAACCAAGATTGTCTCAAGAAAGGATTAATCGAGTCACATTTTCATATAGTTAGTTTGTAGAAGGGTGTAATTGGAAAATGTTAAGCACATAAATTACACGTGTGTGTGAATATATCATTCCATATATTAACAGTGGTATATATGTAAAAGAGTATACCGTTCCGTATATATATCATTCGTCACTGCTACGGCCTTCCTTTCCGCGAATCTTCTCGCTCCGATCGCGCGCGGTGGGGCGATGGATCTGGTCCGGGTGGCGGCGCTGCTGCTGTGCTTCGGGGTCGCCGGCGTCGTATCAGAAGCCTCCGACCACCGATACAAGCAGGGGGACCCCGTCCCCCTGTACGCCAACAAGGTCGGCCCCTTCCACAACCCTAGGTGAGATCTCCTCCTCCTCCTCTGTCCCCGATGTCGTCCAAGATTCGCTAGTTCTTCGACCCCTTAAAAAATGAGACTCGCGGTGTGTCGAATTAGAAGTTACTCGTGTCAGGTCTCTGAAAGATTGCTCTCTCGTGAGATTTTGATTCTTGATTTCAAGTCGGAAAGTTCATGATTCTTCACCCGTATCATTCTTCCGGCCACACGATCACCATCTGACATGTCGCTTTCTTATTCCCTGTATGTGATGACCACGTATCTGGAATTCAAGATGGATGAACCATTTATTGCTGCACACGGAAGCAAAATATGAAAGAATTGCTGAACATATTAAAAGTTGAAGGAGGATACCATTTAAAGAATTAAGGATGCTTTATTTATTGGACCTAAAGACATTTCTGGATGTTTGAGTTAATAAATTCGATTCTTTTAACATACTGTTTTCTTGTATCAGTATGCTTATATTGTTTGTATTTCTTTGTAGCGAGACGTATCGGTTCTTTGATCTTCCCTTCTGCATTCCAGGTTGGTATCCAGTTCACAGAATTTATCCAACTATCTCATGCATGCTCTTCTATATTTTGTCTTGATTCATTAGCTGATGTTGGTGCCAGACCATGTAACCGAGAAAAAGGAAGCGCTTGGCGAAGTTCTGAATGGGGACCGTCTGGTTGGGGCCCCATACAAGCTTGACTTCCGAGTTGATTATGACTCTGAACTGCTTTGCAAGAAGAAGATTACTAAAGGAGACGTTGCCAAGTTCAGGGATGCAGTCACGAAGGACTACTACTTCCAGATGTATTATGACGACCTCCCCATATGGGGATTCATAGGGAAGGTTGACAAAGAAGGGAAGGATCTGAGCAACGACAAGTACTATCTTTACAGGCATATCCACTTTGATATCCTCTACAACAATGACCGTTTGATTGAGATTACCGTGCACACGGATCCCAATTCTGTGGCTGACCTCACTGAGGACAAGGATATTGAAGCGGAGTTCTTGTATTCGGTCAAGTGGAAGGAGACAACCATGCCATTTGAAAAGAGGATGGAGAAATGCTCACAGTCCTCTTCATTGCCCCATAACTTGGAGATTCATTGGTTCTCAATAATAAATTCATGTGTCACAGTTCTTCTCTTGACTGGATTTCTTGCCACAATTCTCATGCGGGTGCTAAAGAATGATTTTGTCAAGTAAGTTTCCTGTTCGAATTCTCCTGTAGTTTTACATTTCCATGTTTGATGTTTGCGCATTCAGATTCTTACTATAGAATGGTTTCTTCAGATTTTTGACTGCAATGGAGCTTGCTTCATAAGTTTTGTGCACAACATGTGTAGTTAATAGATCGCAACAATCAGCTAAGAATTGTATGATTGGTAAATTTTTTGTCTTAGCTGCGGACAGTTTTGCTTGATAGGTACTGTAACAATATCTGATGTTTTAAGGATTTCTTGACAGATACTCTAGAGTAGTTACGTAGATAATAGATCATTCGTTTAAAGTGTAATGGCTTGTGCTTTGTTTCCTTTCTTGCATTCTGACTAGTATTCTTTAACCATAAATGCTTTCTTATTCGTGCTCCTGTCGAAGGTATGCTGATGATGAGGAGTCTGCCGAGGACCAAGAAGAGAAGGTGGAAGTATATCCATGGTGATGTCTTCAGATTTCCAAAGAACAAATCACTGTTGGCTGCTTCTCTTGGTTCTGGAACACAGTTATTTGCCCTGTGAGTATTGCTGGTAAATCTTATTTTTCTTATATTGAGGAAGAATTGAATCTGCTTTGAACTTTCTATCTGAATTTAGGTTGTACTGGTAGATTAACCTGCATATTTAGGATATTGAAACTTCCACCAAGATTAAGTTGATTCTGTGCCTGAAAGTGACATATTGCACCTATTTTGACCTATGCAGCACGGTTTTCATTTTTGTTCTTGCACTTGTTGGAGTCTTTTACCCATACAATCGAGGGGCGCTTTTTACCGCTCTGGTGGTCATATATGCACTCACCTCCGGCATTGCTGGATTTACTGCTACATTCTTCTATTTTCAACTCGAAGGAACAAATTGGGTACTTTTATCGTTGGCATTGTTTCCTCTGTTCTTCTCTTTTCGATACTTCCACTTTTGCATGTAGCAAATGATGCCATGTGATTTCATCTATGGTTATGAAGTGGCTTACATCTATCCTCAAAATAAACATAATCCACATATTAATGCATTAATAAAGTAATCTGGGTTATAAATCACTTTTAATTTTTTTTCATATTTGTTGTATGTGCAGGTAAGGAATTTGCTCTTGACGGGATGCCTTTTTTGCGGGCCTCTGTTCCTCACATTCTGCTTTCTTAATACGGTCGCAGTTGTGTATAGTGCTACTGCAGCACTACCATTTGGAACCATTGTTGTTATTGTTCTTATTTGGACACTAGTCACTTCCCCCTTGCTTGTTTTGGGTGGAATTGCTGGGAAGAATAACAAAACAGAATTCCAGGCCCCTTGTCGAACAACAAAGTTTCCTAGAGAAATTCCACCACTGCCCTGGTTTCGAAGAACTATTCCACAGATGGCAATGGCTGGTTTCTTGCCATTCAGTGCGATCTACATTGAGCTTTACTACATATTTGCCAGTGTCTGGGGCCACAGGATATACATCATCTATGGCATTCTCTTCGTAGTTTTCATCATTCTCCTCATTGTCGCTGCTTTTGTCACTGTGGCACTGACCTATTTTCAGCTTGTGGCTGAAGATCATGAATGGTGGTGGAGGTAAACCAGATACCTTTTTTTACCCCTGAAAATAGGTGGAGGTATTCGTAAAAGCATGCACATGTTCACATTTACTTTTCAAGAAGTAATCTGTGCTTCATATGTTCTGCTCTTATCCATATTTGTCAGCAGTAATTTGTTGCAAGGTTCTTTTCTATGAGAGCTTCTTTCTTGGTATCATGATGTTTCACATAAGTTTATTAGAAAGTTTTGAAAATGTGTCATTGTCATGTGCTGAAAGCTTGGTAACTATAGAAATATATGCTTCTATTGGCCTCTGTTCCGTTAGAAGTATGATATGTTAGAAGTATAATGCGTTTTAGCATCAATCTTTTCATTCTCATCTTGTTTTTATTTATCATATTTGTTATGCAGAGTTGCTTCATTGAGTCCTCATCATTCTTGTTTCTCTGATGGTGTCAACTTCACATTTTGATGACCTGAAATATCTCCACATGCATTTTTTTCTTCCTCTGACTCATTTGTTAATGATATATTGTTTTAGTAGCAGACTTATCACTCGCAACTTCTATCTTTATTAGTCATCTTTCTTTTATGGAGCCATTTGCTTGCTCCTTAAAGTACTCATATTTCCACCTGTCTTTGTTTTTCTTTGCCTCCAAATTTCTACTTAGTTATTTTTCATGGACAATTCAATTAAAGTAGTTTTTTTTTCCTCTAGTGTAGTGCAATCTTCTTGCAACTGTGAAAAGGTTCACAAAGGTTCTTACGTTGCCTTTGGTTATAATCTGGAAGATTTCTATTGTGAATCTTTGTAGAAAAACACATTAGTGTATTAGGTTTCAGCAGACCTGGTTCACCTGGATCACAAAAAATGAAACTTTTAACATAATAATTCTGATAGGCATTATCTGTTCTGTAATCTATCCTCTAATCATGATGTTTTCTCTTGGTCCAAACAAAGTCTTCTACCTGGTGTATATTTACTCATTCATCGTGCAAATTATTTGAGTTTATCCATATTGTTGCAGTTTCCCATTCTGGTCCTTTGATTTATATCTCCTACAATATATTTTCTTTTTGCAGATTTTGCATACATATCAGTGCATGTGAAATGAAACAAAATCATTAAAGCATGATCTCCAAAATCCCATCTGACTCCGTGCTTTCTGTTAAGTGACCTAATTTAGCATCTCTTATCCTGATGCAGGTCTTTCCTATGTGGAGGATCAACTGGTCTATTTGTGTATGGGTATTGTTTGTACTACTACTTCGCCTGCTCAGATATGTCAGGGTTTATGCAGACATCTTTTTTCTTCGGGTACATGGCTTGCATCTGTTATGGCTTCTTCCTAATGCTTGGGACGGTTGGTTTCCGTGCTGCTTTGTTTTTTGCGCGCCACATATATCGATCAATAAAGTGTGAGTAGCTTATTGGCACCAGATCAGTTTGAGATAGGCCCAGAAAGAAAATACCATGCAACACTCATGTGCAATAGGGAAGGAGCAGCAGTAAGTCTAAGATTAGGGATATTGTTATGAGAAAAGGTCACTCTCTAATAAGTTTTATATGTTTGGTCTCAAAGTCCTTGTTAGGTTTTCTTTTCAACATTCAAATGCTCATTTTTCCTATTTTGTTAAAAAGATGTATTAAAAAGATACAACTTGCAGCTTTATTCACATTTGGATCTTTTATATGGCTCACTGTGTCTGATGAAATTAGTTCTTGGGTAAATGTGATTGATGTCGTGCAATAGTGAGTCCAAACTTTTGTGCCATGCAATTTAATTTTAGGTACAGGATCAAGTGGAATCTCATGCATGCATGCATGCATGCATCGAAATAGAGAGTTAAAAGAAGATGCAGGAACCCTCTTTTTTCTGGATAGGTACGAAAAGATAAGGGTGAGAGCTGCCATTCATATTTGCATCTCCATTTCTTGCCTTTGTTTGCAGAAGATTCATGTATAGTCCTTCCATGCAGGAAGTAGTCAGGAGACATGGAAGAGAGCAGATGAATTACCCGACACATTTTGGATGGAAGCTTTCTCGGCTGACTATGAGATCGGCCCTTTTTCATTCTTGATATGAGATCGGCCCTTTTTCATTCTCTGGATGCCACTAATCACTCGTTTCACTATTCTGATGTGCCAGATGGGATCAAAAGATTATTGCATATTTGCTAACTATTCTACACTTGGCGATGACCATAATAGAACTGGGATTTAGATCTCAATGATATAGTCAAGTCATTACGGGAGCTCCTTGTGGCAGGTATCATTGTTTTTTTCATTGATAGATAAATCTGTTTCATATTCAAGATCTTATTTTCCTGTTTTTTAAGGATTTATTCTCAATATGACTGCAGCAGAAACGATCATTAAAGAGAAGTAACGAACAAGAGGCCATAGTGGGAGAAGCTAGAACCAATTTCCTTTCAGAAGTTATCCTTGAGTACACATTGAGAGAGAGAAGCTAAGCTGTTATAAGGAGGAAGGAAAAGGACTAAGAAGTCATCATAGTGGTGGGAGAACCAAGAATCAATTTCCTTGCAGAAGCTATCCTCGAGTACCTACCATCCTTGAGAGATAGATTTGTTTCCATCAGTAAAGATTTGTTTGAAGGGAACATCATTTATTTCTGTGCTTGATGATTACTGGATTAGGTCATCTCTAAGGTAAAACTATATTTGTTGGAAATGGATTGTATCTCTCGTTTTAATAGGAAAAATCAAAACCGGAACTCTTGGTGTTTCAATTCAACTGTTGAATCAGAATTTTCAAGCCGAGAAGATTACATGGTCCAAAAAATTTTCTCGGAAAGACGATTGGCATTAACAACAAATCACTAGAGAATGATAGAAAAGGAAAATATACACTTTTGTTCAACATGATAACGTGTATTTTTCATGCGCTTGATCTTTCAGACTCTCTAGCAATCTATCTCTTAATCTAATGTAATTAGGTTAATTTCATATATATATATATATATATATATATATATATATATATATTGTGTTCTCACACACGACCACTGTTCTGATACTGAGGCTGCAGGTGTTCTCCTTCCTCTCACACTAATGAGTTAAGAGACTCGATATCAAACTTCAAAGATGTAATGGCCTGTAGGTGACCTCCTCCTCCTCCATGGATGAATTCTGGAAAGTAATGTTCACGACGTGATCTTTTTCTTATGCTGTATGTCTTCCGTATCGTTTCATTAAGGTTTGTGGCCACCAGAATTAGATTGGAAGAGAAGGTAATCAATCACATCCCTCTTGACACATGATTTCAAGCTGACCTGATCTAAATACACGTTGGTGAAAACAGGAAGCCACTGAAGTTATTGTTCACATCGTCGACTAGCTTACATGTATCGAGTCCCATCTTAGCATGCATGCATGAACTGTTTTGGAAAGGTGTGGAAAGATACGCAAGAATGAGCTGCCGTTTATATTTCTATATCTTCATTTCCTTTCCTGCCTTAGATTGCAGAAGAGAAGTATTTGACATGGATGAGAGCAAATGAATCACTCGAGAGTGATGGAAGAAAGGTGAATTCAGTTGGCTATAAATCTCTTGGCAAATCTATAGGAGCAAATCTCATCCCTTCTCCTCAATGAGAAATCATTCTTATCTTTTCATCCTTTCTCTGAATTCTAATGTAGTATTCCTTCTTCATGCCACATACCACTAATTTCATTGTTCTGGTGGACAAGATGGGATCAAAGCATTGTCAGAAATTTGTTAGCCACTATTCCATCCAGGTTTTGATTTGGATAATAATAGCCACTACAGGAGCTCCTTCTAGCAGGTAAATTTTTTTTACATCCATATCTATTCATGTTCTTTCTTTCTCTTTATTGTTTTTTTTTTCTTTTTTGTGATTTCTTTTTTCTTTTATATAAGAAGCTTCATTTCAAAAGTTAAGGTCTTCAAGTACTTTCAAATATACATAAGCTCTTAAAATGAGGAAAAAAAGGACTTGCTAAAGTCACAAAAATGAACTTCAGCTGTTTTGGTCACCAAAGTCAATATATATTTGTGATGGATAATGTATTGTGTAACTATCTGTGATGAAATAGTGACATCTCTCACTTTTTCTTCCCACCACCATAAATATTTCTATGAAGAGGAATGATTCATATGCTCCTTCTGTCATCTCAGCAGTTCTATCACAAATCTATATATGAATCTAATTGCCAATCTTTGTAGCTTCGTAAACCATAAAAATATCTTCAACAACAATAATTTTCAAGTCATATGGGAACAACATCAAACCACTTTCTTTGGAAATGCTTAGACCTAATAGCTCATGATGCTACTCCCATTTCCTTGTTGACACCTAAAATTCATATGGCAAAACTTATCCAGGCTATATTGTATCTTTATATCCTAAAATTCATATGACTGAAAGGATTACAAGATGCTCTAAACCATCTAAAAGATAACATGCAAAGAATTCTTGCTAAGGGTAAACAAATGAGGAAAGGGTTTAGTAATTGTGGATCCTAAAGGACATGAATATTAGTATGACAGTAAATGTGGATCACAAGGGTAAACAAATGAGGAGGAAAGGGTTTAGTAATTCCAAGAAGATAAGATAACATGCAAAGAATTCTTGCTATCAGTTTTACCGTGCAGAAAAGCTAGCATCTTTCACAATAAGATGAACCAACCACAACTTTAAGATAGAATAGGGAAAAGAAGTATTCTCACCAACTCCGGTAACTCTGGCATGCAAACTCCCAACCAAGGAGAAGCCTAACATACATACAATATCAAATCATGTAACTTTTTCACTTAACATAGAAAAATTTTCCAGCACAACACTCCTAGTTAACAGGATAGAATCAAACATTGGAACCCCCCTTTGCAAGCTATTTAACCATCATACAAGAAGCTGGACGAGACTGACATATTGCAAAAGTTAATGCATTTGAAAGATGACCCTAAATGTTTCCTCTCTAAGTTCTTTGCCAATGAAATTATTATACACGACCATGCATCTCTAAAAAGATTCATTGAAACACTATAGCACCAAACTTTCCAAGTTAACATAAGTGGTTATTTTACACCTTAATAAATTAATCAACCCAAGCAACACAAGTGTGACACAGATGGCCCTTCTGCCCCATCCCATGTTCTATTTCTAAAAATTATTGAGTCCTTTTAACTTGGATGGTGAGGAATATGTTAGCTATTAAAGGAGACCTCAGTTAATAATCATTCTGTTTCGATACAACTAGTATTTCTCAAAGGAAGTCATAAAATCTCAGCTTCAGAAACATAAGCAGAGAGTGTTGGTCCAAATAGGCAAGAGAAATATTTGAAGGTTGTGTTTTGATGGGACAGAATAATCCAGTTTTGGTTCCAGTTTCAGTCGGGATTTGTCGTAAAAGCCAAGACCACTTAAATGTATCAACCAAAACAATATGTTGATCATATCATTTATTTAAAGTACCTTCTTAATGTAAATTTATGCTGAAAATTTGCCAATCCCAATCTGTAATGACTTAAACTACTAGAACTTTGTCCAGTTGGGACATCATTTCTAAAACGGCCAAAAGCATTAAAACCACTGTTGAAATTAGAAACAGAGACCAGTCATGTATAATTTGGCCCTTTTTTTTGGCACATGGAAGTCATTTTATAATCAATTTTAGAAGCAAAGGAGGTCAAGGTTATCCACATAACAGAGGAACACCAAAACATAGAAGCTAAATTGTTCATGATCAGAAAAATTACAGCTTCTATTGTGACTGAATTGAAGGAAGTGTAAGAGCATGTAGAAAGCTTCAGTACTATTTTACTAATCTATATGAGTGTTTTCTGGAACACAAATGATCTATAGGATGATGGCAGAAGATATCCTCGATTACTTCAAAGCAAGTAATTTCTAAATGATGACTTAGTCAGCATAACCATTTTGGCTCTTAAAACTAGATGCTGCTAGCACCAAGATCAGAAGTATAAAATATCTAAACATTACAAAAGAAAAATTAAAGTTCATGGACATAAGACAACCATCAAACATCACACCAAAAAAATTGTGCAAGGATCTAGATAAGAAGTAATAAAAAGTGAGGAAAAGTTCTATGCATTTGAAGAGAAAGTCATTTGACCTAGGCAGCATTGTTTCCATTAAACGTACAAGTTTTGGTGAGAATGGAAGAAGCCAAGATACCCACAGAGCCCGAGTGTCGGAACCTCAAACACCATGTCAAGGTTGCTGATACAGAAAATTGCACTCAGACTGCTCCGGAGGACCTTTGCAGGTACAGATTAATGTACACAAAGGGAAGCAAAGATCCAATGCTGAGGTAAAGATTGATAGCCATCCAACATAATGTGTCATCACCTGATAGTCACATATTTGTTGGTGCCATGCTTGGCCCAAAATGTCCTCAAGTCAATTGGATTACTGAGATTATACCCTTCTCCAGCAAGCTTCTCCAGAACCTTCTTAAATGCACCCTGACTCATCTTTCGACCAGCAATGCGTGCCCCGCGCCTCTTGGTGCTCATCGGAAGGGGGTGCATCGAAATGCTGGTGGTGCAGCATGCTGATTGCCACCCTCCAATGCCCCAACGGTAGCACTGTTGTGGCTTTCCTGTACAAGAGCATACCGGAGTTGGGATCCTCGAGATATCAAAGTCAATCCCATTAATGACCATGCCTGTGCTCTTCCTTCCACCCTTCTCGTGCGAAAGCGAGCCATTGAGAACATCATCGCTTGGTGCTACGGCTTTCTTAGGCTTCTTCGGCTTTGGTGATTTCTGTGGCCGACCCCTGGACCTCTTCTTTAAAGGGGATTCATCTTTAGCACCATTGGCCTCCATCGTCAAAACCTTATCATGCTTGGGTTGTGGCTCTGGATGTTGCAGCATCTGGAGGTTGTGGCCGGTGGGAGGATCGGGAATGACACCATAACCAGGGTGGTGCTGGTGGTTCACAGGAAAAATGTGGAAGTTCTTGTCATTGTCGCTGTTATGGTGAATCCACCCGTCTCTCAGAAGGTCATTCTTGCTACTGTCGTTGCCATGGTGGCGCCATCCGTCCCTAACAAAGTTTGGAGGGACCGATGGCTCCGGAATGCCACATTGCCGACGCATGAACCCACCACTCGACAAAAGAGGCTTGGCATCACGCTCCATCACAGAAGGCATGAGCCGCAGCCCAAGGTTTCCCTTCATTGGCGGCTCATAGAAGCCCCAATTCCGGATGCCTAATCCGCCGTCGTCATCCATATAAGCCGACGACAGAAGATTCGAGGAGAAGGGAGGTTCGACGATTTGGCCAAATGCGAGAGAAAAAACGGTTCTTTTCACCGACTACGATCAACCATCCGACACACCGTCTTCATCTCACCAACGCCATCAACCCCCTTCCAAAAAAAAAAAATCAAGCACATGAAGCAAGGAAACCACATTGCCAGAAAAACCAACAAAAGAACATAAAAAAAGGCGGCATCTTGAAGAAATCCCATCACATAACCATGAAGAACATCCAAAACTAGGATCGAAACCCATACAAAAGCGAACACCAAAACCTAGCAAAGGTTGAACTTGTAGGGTTTCAAGTCGAGGTGAAATCTCTTCGGAAATGCAATGAAAACACAGAAAGATTTGGACCTTAGGGTTCTCCAAAAACACTCCTTTTCACTTGCAAAGCAAAGAGGCCAAGAAGACACAGAAAGTTACCTCGGCCGGGGAGAGAGAAGATCCACTCCCTCTTTCTCTCTCGCTGTGTATGAGAGAGAGGAGAGAGAGAGAGCGAGAGTCTAGGGTTCCTTGGCGCGTGAGAAATAGGGGGAACACAAAAGGGGGGCAAAGATGGATTTTTGCTGAGAGCAGAAGGTTTACTAATGAAGTTGGAGCCTTAACGATCCATCCTTCTCTGCTTATACTAATATGCCGCAGCATACGCACATGTTTACCCATAAATGTAACATCCATATCCATATCTATATCTGTATCTATCTATATCCCTTCTCAGAAGATAAATAATACATTGATTGAAGCTATTTTATGATAAGAAAATAATCTCTTTAAATACAAATAAATAATTATATATATATATATATATATATATTTTGATAAAATCTTTTATTATTTTTTTAAAAATTTAAATCGAAAATTAGCTATCACTCAATAAAGAAAATGTGTTATCATCCATCAATGTTCACAGTATAAACTCATAATTCTAAGATGTGAAATTGGATTTGATCTATAATTCAATGATTTTGACTTACGATGTCGTCGTGTGGTGCTGCGTCCCCATCTCCCCGCTTCCAAACTCTGGCTGGATCAACCCATGTCGG